>NC_056731.1:1309934733-1310034733 GCF_019279795.1 Protopterus annectens | reverse complement strand
TTGCAAAGCATTGTGGTTAATTTGCCATGTTCTCCCATGCATAACTTGGCAGACTCTACTGCAAGATAAGCAACTGACCATTACCTAATCCTCATTTAGTCTGGTGAATATGGCAGCTGTTTCTCTTATGATAGAGTCCCTGTGACAAGTGTCCTCGGTTATGTGTTTGCCTTTCTTATGCCTTTGCTCTTGGAGCTCCACTGGTTGTAGGTGTATGTATGATGTTTTGTGTTGCATTTTTTTTTGAGTGCTTTAGAGATTGTTGAGGATAGGTGTTGACATTTATAGGCTTAGGAGATTTTTGAGGTTTGGGAAGAATGTATTTTAGTGCCTCAGCATGATTTGGTCTATATGTGTGGTGGATGTAGTGTTTGTATTCTTGACAACCTTGTTTGTATGTGAGATTCTGTGTACGGTGAAATTGTATATGTGCATCTTTCATATACTGTGTTTCTTTAAGGATTAAATGATTGTGAACATGAGACAATTTCTACATTGTCTCAGGTGCTTATATTTACCAATCTGGCTATTAAGACATTTTAAAATTGCATATCTATGTTGTCTGGACCTGTATTTGGGTGGGCTACTGTAGGTCATGGACTGAGTTATTCAGAAGTCTCCTTGGGTGGTCTATAGGGTATGGTATTAGACTAGGGTAGATTGTGCAATGATTTGATAGTGGTGCTGTTTAATGTACAATGTAACTGCTCAAGGCTTGCTAGACACAATGGCTTTGTTTTAGCAACTCTGAATTACAGGTTCCAGTTGTAATGGAAGTTTTTATAGATAAAATTTACTTTCTGGGTGTTGGTGTCTATGCAGGGCACTATGCAGATGCTATGTTCAATTTAGATTTAAACTTGATCATATGCTGTTGTTAAGATAGAGTATGTGACACCTTTTTTGGGTGTTAATCATCTGCCATTTTCCCCTGAGACTATTTAGGGTGAAACATCACATCTGGAGATGGACAGGGTGCAGCTCCTGTTAGAGCACTGAAGTAGTGTGAGGAGGAGTCCAAGATATTATTTGGCATCCCCCATAAGGAGTACTGCCAGAGGCTCATGTAGGAGGTCTGTAGTGGGTCACAGTATAAGGCATAATCCTGGAATAGTTTGATCAAGGCTGTCACCAATGCTACTAGCATCCACTGATGGGGGAACAGTGCTGCCACCATTACTGTGACATCAGGCATCACAATTCTGACCTCCTTTACAGATGGCAGGAAGAAGTTAAGGAGCAGTCAGCACCTCTGTAGTGCATGTATAACTTGTTTTAGTTGTAGACATACCTGACACTGCATGCCAACATCAGATTTTCCATTATGCCCTTTGTGTCTCTAGCAGCTGACAGGATCAAAAGGAATAGACAGATGCACAGGGGTAGACAGGAACACTTAGAATAGTGCTAGGGTGAGCATTCATGCTGCCACAAAAAGTCTGGCTTTTAATAGTAATAGTTATAGGCATTAAAAAATAAATGTATAAATTTTGTATATCAGTGTTACATATGTCAGTACTGGCATATATTAAAGATACTGTTATGACTGACTATGCAATATCACAGGCATTTCTTCATGCCTCCTTCAATATAGGTGGACACATGGATCTTCATATTTCACCTCACATTAATGAGGATATCAGTGCATTCAATTCCTACAGACTACTGTGATCATGAAAAGCATTTTATGCAAATTTTTCAGAACAGTAGTATAACTCCGTTAGTCCACTTAAGTAAAGCACTAGTAATCAGGAGTCCTTTGTTTATATTGGTGTATATGGCATCAGTGGCAGTCAGTAGGGATGGGGTCGTACTGAATGCATTATACAAACCATGATGCTGGTTAAAAAGTTGCTGGAGCTACTAATGTGTTTCATAATTTTAGTAAGGGAGTAGAGATATGAAATAGTACTGTAATCCTTCAAGGAGATAGAGGGGAGGATAATTCAGGTAGGGGAATAATGACTGAGTGTTTAAATAGTAGTGGTGTATTGCCAGTTAAGTGCACGTTAAAGATATGTGCTAATGGCTTAGCATTTTTTTTCCTGTTGATTGCTTATAGAAGGTAAAATTGAATTTGCTATGTGTGTTACCAGGTTTACTAAGTTTTGTTTAAAGGTCCTTACTTTGTTTAGCAGTTACTGGTATGAAATGAAAGACAGCTGCATAACAGGCTAGCTAGATGGTAAAGCTGCACTGTAGAATGATTCAAGGAGGAAATGCTAGTCACAGGTGAAGTGATGTTAATAGTCATGTCCTCTACTTAAGTGAGTAGCTAGTGTTTATGAGTGGAAAACATTGCTACAGCACCTGTGGGATGGTGTAGCTGTAAGTAGTGGCAGAACACTGGCTAATGAGTTGCTTGATTTTTTTCCACAATTGTTTTGGGTTCTTGGCAAGAGATTCCTGATTTTGTCTGAGTTAATTTGCTTTACCACTGTTGGTGACTGTTATCCTTGTTTTCCTAGGGCCTGGTAAGCCTCATACAATTAGTTATTCAGCGAGTCCTCTTTCCAAGTATTCCATGCCCCGTCCCTTTCGGGTCTATATTAGAACAGCAAATGCTTAAAAAAGTGAACGCTGATTGATCGAACTTATGTAATCGAAAGCTTAAAATTTCGAAGCAACAGAAACCAGAATTTTTTCATAGGGAAAGAATTTGGTTGTCCGTTTCTGTTGCTTCAGTATTTTCTGTGCTGTGGTGGAAATTACCGGTCGGGTTCAGGTAAATGTGCGATTATGTGGATGTGAGTGTTAGGGCGGGTTAGGTGAGTTATGGTTATGGAGCGAGTGAGGTGAGTGTGCAATAGTTACAGACCTTAGGGTTAGGGTTTGGGTTAAGGTAAGTGGATAGTTAGTGGTGTGTGTATAGTTTAGTGTAGGGTTAGGTGTCAGATTTTAGGTGTATGTGTGTGGATTGCTGTTTGTTTGGTGTGCTTGTGTTGTGTGTATGTGTTTTGGATCAGCGATATTTTTCTGTAGGAAAAGAATCACTGTTCTGACAGTTTGAGATTGTAAGCTTTCGCTTACATAAGTTTGATCAATCAGCGTTCGCTTTTTTAAGCATTCACTGATCTAATATAGACCTCTCCCTTTCCTTTCCTTTCATTTCTTTTTTACTTTGAGTTGTTTTGTTTATATGTAACAAATACATACATGCAGTGTAATCCATATTCCCAGTGAACTAAACATATATCTTAATGTCTGGATCTCAGTAATGAAAAGCAAATACCCCACCTCACAGAAAAGGGTTAGCATCTCCAGCTATACTTAATACTACCAGTCCAGGATAAAGGCAGTAATTTGATTTTAATCTCCTCTGAATTAAAAGAAAAAAGAAAACCCTGTATGGCTACAAGCATATTGAAGAATAGATCTAGGGCAGTTGTATAGTTGTTGTGAGAGAAAAAGAAAAGCAGTGACCAATCAACAGAACTTAAGCAAAAGTTTACTTCAGAATGCCTCCTTTGAGGGAAGGATGTACCTATTATAATTTTGAGAGGATTTGTTTTTTTTTAGTTTTGAAATTCAAAGTAGAAAAAACTGGGCAGTGGTCACTAATACTGATGGAATGTACTTTTATGTGTAAACATTGGGTCTATGTTATGTAGTCGGTAGGCATTACATTACAGTAACTTGTTGTTGAATAAAAACCCAAAATGGAAAACATGTCAAACTAAAGATACCCAGGGCAAAGATCTGGATAACAGATCCTTTAAAGATGATATACTGGGCTCTACTCATGAACTCCTCCGGTCTCCTCAGGATCTTCTTTCATGTTAGGCTTCTCTACAGATGATACACTGGGCTCTACTCATGAACTCATACAGTCTCCTCAGGATCTTCATTCTTTCTTTATTCTGCACTTATCTAATATCTCATTTTACCTTATTGTATGTATCATACACTTTGTCTCTCTTGAATCCCCAGAGATTGTACCTGAGGGTTATGTTTGCACAGTAAACTTTCCCTTAAATGTATAAGCCCAGTCAGTTAAACAATGGAAAATACTTTTCATAACTGTGTTACATAAATTAAAAACAAAAAGCAGAGTCATATTCTCACTCCAGGATATGCATCACAAAAAAAAAATCACAATGTTATACTTTGTGCAGGTTATTCATCACAAAACATCAAAGTTTTACCCTCAATTCATAACAAAATCACCATGTTATGTTACATTGACTCCCTCTAACTACAAAACTATGGTTTATGGCCCTGCTGAAGGTCTGAATGCCTAGAGAGCCCTTCCACAGTGCATTGGTTAACACTGGGGTGATGCTCTATGTGTCAGAGCCCACCTGCAAAGTCTGAGATTTCAGTCTTTTTTACTGATGCAGCAAAAGCCTACTTGATTGTCAGATATTCATGTTTGAATGCTGAATATATAGTTTCAGTCTTATTTATTTTTCTACTTATATAGCAAGTTGAGTGCTTTTCTTCACTAATCATCTGTGGCAGTACCATACTCAAGCCCAAGTGCATTGCTAATAAACTGTAAAGGGTCTTATTGAAAGTCAGCAGATGCTAAAACAGGTACTGAGCTGAAGAGAACATTCAGATTCTGAAAGGCATTCTACACCACTTGGTTCTCTCTGACACAGGCTGGCATTTTACCCTTGATAAGGTTTGTAAGGGGGTAGAAAATGGTGGAGAAATGTGATATAAATTTTCAGTAATAACCTTCAAAGAAAGCATTATCTGTTTTTGTGTTTAGGCCACTGGTCACTTCTACAGTGTTTTAATTTCTCCTCCTTTGTGGCTTCATAGTACTTCGGCCTAGAACATAGCCCAGTTATTTAACTTTAGTCATTACAAGTTTATGTTTGGGGGATTTGACTGTGAGCCCTGCCTTTTTGAATGAATCTAAAACTGCTCGACCTTTGGGAAAGTGAAAGTCTGAGTCTTCTGAATGAATTATGCTGTCATCCATATGCACTTCACTGTAAAGAGTAAGGAGCTAAACATCCTATCCATTAGGGACTGAAATGCAGTTGTTATCCTAAGTAGGCCAAATGGGAAAACTCATTACTGGAACAAGCCATAGAGAGTCAAAAAGGGATTTTTTTCTTTGGCTTCATCCATTAATGCAATATGACAAAAGTCTATTGTAAGATCCAGGGTGGAGAGGACTCATTTTCCATAACTGATCAAGGAGTCAAAAGTGGTGTAAAATAAGATTGCTTACAAATTTGAGGGGGAGATTATCTCTCTTTTGGCAGCAATAGATTCAGGGCACTAATAAGTTTCTA
The DNA here is from genome assembly GCF_019279795.1 of Protopterus annectens. Taxonomy (NCBI): domain Eukaryota; kingdom Metazoa; phylum Chordata; order Ceratodontiformes; family Protopteridae; genus Protopterus; species Protopterus annectens. Next base: position 1,310,029,481 of record NC_056731.1, on the reverse strand, counting down.
ATAACTAAAGTTAATGTCTGCTGCATCTACAAGTGTGAAAAAATATTAAAAGAAAATTAACAGTCCGTACTGACTTCCTCAAATTAAATTACAGCTCATTGAAAGTTTATTGACATCTTTAGTTCTGATATTTTGGAAATGTTGGTGGCAGATAATGCATGTACCCCAAGGTTCTATTCTGGGCCCTCTTGTATTCTCTATCTTTATAAATGATCTGTCTACTAGCATCCCACATGCTGTATCCATTCAATATGCAGATTACTCTACCTTAATTTCCTCAGCTACTGAATCATCTGAACTACAGTCACTCACCCAAAGGGTCTTTGAATTTGTCGAAGAATGGTTTTTGCAGCGTTGCCTCCTCCTTAACCCTAAAAAGACTAAACTTCTACTGTTTACTCCCACACTCAAGTCACCTCCACTTTACTTCACTATTAAATCTAAAAATAATACAGTTATATCCCTTGACACTTCCACTAAACTCTTGGGAGTGACAATTGACCACAGCCTTAACTTTAATACTCATATTAACACCACAATAAAATCAGTTAACTGAAAACTAGGCTCCCTCTATAGAATTAAACCTTTCCTTACTCCCATAGCAAGAACTTCTATTGCCCACACCCATCTCATCTCAACACTCTTTTATGCATCTCCTATATATACTAACCTATCAAAAAGCAACCTCAACAAGCTGTCAATAGCCTACAACAACATTGCCAGATTTGCTACAGGCTCTCCTGCTAGATCCCACCACTGCCAAAATCTGAAACATCTGGGTTGGCTGGAACTACAGAACCATATTCTACTTCACCAGCTAACTATTACCCACAAAACCCTGTATCATCCAAGCAACACACCAATCCTCAAAAGTCTAATCTGCCCATATAAAAATCTTACAAACCTACGCTCTGCAAACAAATTACTCATCTCTACTCATAAATCTAACAACAAAGCAGGAGAATCCCTCTTCACTAACACTGTAGGCAAAAGCTGGAACTTACTTCCTGTTGAACTTACATCTCTTTCTTCAACTTCACTATTTAAAAAGAAACTTAAATCATATCTTACAACTCACTGGCTATGTCCCTGTACTAACCCTGACTAATCATCTCCCTCTGTTAGTCTTGCCCAACATCTTTTTTTTTCTGCATCTCTCTCTTTCTGTTACTTTAAATCCACCTTTCTGTTACTTTAATTCCACTACCATTAATGCTGACTTACTGTAACCAGGAACAAATGAATTGGCCATTTTACTGTCTCAACAACTTATTACCCTTCACCTAATTCTTACAATCCCATTTTAACTACTTTGTTCTCTTATTCCTGCTCATCACTTTACTTTGTGTGTCTTCCAACTACTTCTAAATCCTTCTCCCTCTTCTCATAGAAAAAAAAAAAATGTTTTTTGTTATATGTTTTGTTACCTTGGAACACATGTAATCATCTCATAATATTCTTGTAATTAATGTTTTAATGTACTGTATCTGTTAGTTTTCTATGTGGAGCTTTTCTCCCCGGGCCTCTACTGAAAATGGACATATATCCAGCTAGACTAGCCCGGTCAACAAATGTAAAATAAAATAATAAATAAAATTAATTTCCATTGTTTCTTATTAATATTCCTTCTGCATCAGCCAACCAACTTGTAATGTTCTTGCACCTGAACTAAGTTTAAGACAACGCATTGTAAAACATTAATGTGTCTGATATTAGTTCTGCTCTAAAAATGTATTTATTTTTATTTATTTATTTATTTATGGTTGTTATTCCATAAATGTATGTTGGTTTTATATCACATATGGTTTTATACCACGTATGACATATCTTTATGTTTTTCTGTTTTTTTCTGGTGTTTTATATCATACATCTAACAACTTGTTTGGCAGTGTAATTGTTCCTTTTTGTATAAATAACTGTAATTATACTTCCTATGTTACGTGTAATTTGATTTATGCTAACCAAATTGAATGCAATGTATAATTTGCATGCCATTACTTCAGATACTAGCATCTCTAATTAAAAATACATCATTCCTTAAGAGTTATATGCACGCTCCTTTCAATAGTATAGCATTACTAAATAAAATGTATATAATGTAAAGCACACTACTTCTTATAACTGGATTTTGCTGCATGCAATTATCAGTAATTTCATGTACTAGTTCAAATATATGTGTAAATGAAATGCTTTGTATACCAGTGTCTGTATTTCCCTCTTGTGCTCATTGTATCTACTTGTTGTCTTAACCTACTCAACCGGGATCATACCTGAAAGGGTCTGCAGAGCATTTAAATTACCCACTTAATAAACATAATAAATAAATAAATCAGTTATCCAAATGGAATCATAGGAATGTGAATAAGCAAACAAATTCCTCTTGGGTGTGCATTTCAGATATATGCAGCAGTACAGAGTTTCATCTGATTTTTTTTCCAACCTATCTTCTGTGATTAAGGCTCTTCTGCCAACACTATTTTATTTGTTCTTGCAGTAGTGTAATTCTTCATGTAATTCTGTCTAATCCTAATATCCTGCATTCTTAATAAGTATTGTTCATCTTCTTAAGTGTTTATGGCAATCATGTTTTAATCTATAATAATTTCAGGCAGGCTTTTTTCAAACAACAAAATGTGACATTACAGAATGCTGCAGGCTAATCATGCTGTGAAGATTAATCTCACCATATTGCCTATTTGTTGTCATGGCAATATTGTATTGCCAGTGTATTGTTAACATTGCACGCTATGGGCTTCTGGCAAAAAAATAAGGCCGTATGAATATGAAGGACATTTCAAACTGTAATTGTACTACTTACTGCCCAGGAAGCAAATCCAGTATTTATTCATTCTGTTTCCCTCATTTCAGTATGACCGGGTGCGTGCCTCTGTTACCCTCATTACACTAATCCTAATTTAATTATAAGCACAATGATAATGTCTTGATTTCTGAGTTATATTCATTTTTAAATGAATCTGCATTACACTAAGTATATTTTTTTTCATTCATAAAAAGTACATCTGTACCCAGTTTCATATCATACATGCATGATATTCAAACAATGGCACTAAACACATCTTCTTTCGTTTAGTTGTATGATGAAAACATAATTTCTGATATAGTTTTTTCCTTTGCTGAAAGCTATAGAGTTTTGACCTATGAAATAGAAAACATTTAATCTTGAATGTTAGCGTCTAATCAATATTATAATATCAGAAAATGAAAGCAGCTTAAGATTTCTGTTTACACTACTGAACTCAATGTTTGAATACATGATTATCCAAAGACTTTGTACAAATAAAAATATCCAAATTTTCTAAGGTGGTTTTGGCTATACAATTTTAATTAGATTTACTGTGAATAATCGTAGAAGTATAAAAGCAGATTTAATTTAATCTACTATTTACAATTATGTGCTGCTGAAAACCCTTGCATTAATTATTATTATAATTGATATTTCAGTAGTGCTCAGTCATTGGTCAGTGAGCATGTCCAGAAGCTTTTTGATGAAATTCTATTTTACTGCTGCTGCTACCAGTAGATTAGTCACTGGTGGGTAGTTAATACATAATCTAAAAAAAAATCTTTAGAAATTCTTTCATCATAGGGCAGGCCATTGCAAATAAATATTACTCAATTCTGTCTGATGTCATGTATTATATGTATTGGAAAGCAAAATATGCAGGTATGCTCTGCATTGTCTGACGCAGATATACATAACAGTAAGCATGAGTAAGCATTGTAGGACATTATAAAACTAGACTGCCACATCTTTGAAATACAGCAGTGCATAGACAAATAAAAAAATGTTTTCCTGTAGTTATTCGCTTATTTAACATGTTGTTCTTTAAATAAATTATATTTTATTTTCTAGCTTATATTTCTTTAGTTTTCATAATCAGGTACTCTAAATTAGTTATTTGATGAGTGATCCATAGCTCCAGTCAGATTTCTCTTCTTTTTTAATATATCTTAACTCTGCCCTTATCATGCATATGAGAAACAAAATCTATGCATAAGAGGAAATAAAACACACTCTGTAATTTCTTTAATACTATGACATGTGCCAAGTATCTACCCCAGAGTGCCATTCTATTAAAGAAATCTTTCTGTTGCTTCTTGTATTGTTTAGTCATCTATATATTGATAGTGGTCATGGTCATGTCATTTCCTTTAATTAAAAATGTACAAGGTAATCTTAAAGTGTAGACAGTACATAAAACATTGACACATTTGTGATTTATTACTACTGATCATTGTTAACTTGCATCTGTGCAGAAACAACTTATTAAAATGATTGCCCATTGTGGTCTTTAATTTTAATCTATGATTATATGCAAACAATATTTTTTCCCTTTTTTTTTAGTTATCACAGGTTTTTGATTAATGAAAATTAATTCTTGTACTCTGCCAAATGTCTGGCTGGCCTGATTTCATTAATTCCATTCTGGTATCATTGTATATATTTCAAATCATCATTCTGTTAGTGATGTACCTGATTACCCTTTTGATGACATTTATTTGATGTGAACAATTTACTTTGTGTTTTCTTTTACCTACTGACCAATATTGTCATTTAGAAAGATGTGTATTTCTGTCTAATGTGCACTCACAAGGATGTATGTAACAGTCAAATTAGCCTATTGTCCAAGTATAGCTTATCCTGGAGATAGAGTACTAGGAAACTAATTAGGAAACCCTAGTGTTACCCATGTCCAAAAATATTGTTAAATGACAACACTCTTAATGATTGTAGCCAATCACAACTTCATTATGAAATAAGTACAAACAGTTTAATTGTACGGCCCATTAATTTATCAGATGCCCATTTTCCAGACAGTGTTCTGTGAATATCTGCCAAAATCAATTTAAAGTAGCATCTGATGCTTTCATTTAAGGTGGTATTTGACAACTCATTTTTATTAATACACCACAAATAGGTGCATTCCATAAGCAAAGAGGTAATGCTTTCACTGTATAGAGCCTTAGTCAAATCATACCTTGCATACTGTATGCATTTCTTAAATTGCATAATGAAAACAACATCAAATGAAGGAATTCACAGGAAAGCTACTAGAATGAACCAAGTGAAAAAAAGGAAAGGATATGATCAGAGGATGGAGTTTTTTTCCTGAGTATAAAGGAAGGAAATTATATTGATCAACAGGATCCAATTAAAGAGATGTAAGGGGATCATTATGAATGGGAAGTACATTGTGGGAGCACAAGCAGCAGATTGTGAGGATTAACTACTTCCTGGATCTCCAACATTACTTATCACATTGTGGATTGTGGACTATTGGAATATGCTACCAGCACTGATGGTGGAAAAAATATAAACAGATGTATACAAGATGGCATGGGCCAGGAGGAAATGGGGTAAAATGAAGATAGAAATAGAAAGAAGATAGAATGCTGAAAGTTTTGAAAGGCAGATTAGTTAGACTTATTGTTTCCATCAACAAACACAAATGAAATCTAGTTCAATATCAACATGATTTTTAATGCATCTTGAAAACTAATTTAAATAGCATTAAGAAGTGTATATCAGCTGCTTTCTTGCTTTAGTAGTAGTGCAGTATTAAAGGAAACATGGTTCTCTTTCATTATGAGAAGAAGGAAGTGAATAACATTGAGAAATATCAGTTGTTACATCCTGAAGTCTACGAAATATCAACATATATAAGATCAAACTATTACACCACTTAATGTGAAAAAAAAATTAAATGCAGCTTTTCATTATTATTATTCAATTTTTGTACATATCTCATGCATAATGGGATTTGTGACTTTCTGTTATTTACTCTGAGGGTGATTTACACATCAAATTCAGATTTGTTTTACTGACTTAAGAAGACATGTTTTTCTAACAGAAATGAAAACTGTTATAATGTAAAACTACAAAACTGTTTTAAACATTAATTCAGACCCCTATCCCTGCTACACTTCATTTTTTTAATGTAAAGTTTCAGCACAGTGCTGCCATGAGTGTGCTTGTGCTTGCTGAATGCAAGTATTAGACACATCATATTTGTTGAAAATGCTATTTTGCATGGCACATACAAACTTATTTTTAGTTTGGAGAAATCCTTTTATGTAAATCTGCAAAATAGTCACCATCTGCTTTCTTGGTAAAAAAGAAAAATGAGCTTTTCAAGTAACTTTTGCTGCTGGAAAAATGTTTCCATCTGGAGCCATCACACTTCATTACAAATGTTTTATTCATTTATCCTATATGCATAGCATGCATGGAGTTAGAACTGTTAAGGGATGAAAAATGACCACTTTCGACATTAAAAAACCCATTGCTATTCCTAAACTTGTACCACATTGACTCTTTCTGGTCATTTCCAAGGATCCTGTGGCAGAAAATTAATTAAAATCTGTATCCTCTGACCCTTTCATTTATCCTTCCTTTCCCTTTCTGTCCAGCCTGCTTTATCCAGAACAAGAACAGAAATGGGGGTACCAGTAGTAAGGTGACATGCTATTTATTCATGTTATTTGAACATCCTGTCTTGCTAGTCACTTGTGTACTGATATTGATATAGAGATCAGGGGCCATTTTGTTCCAATACAGAGAAAATGTACTACAAATGCAGAAAAACTAAAGTGACTAGCAGCTGAAAATATTTTTTCTGATTGCTGAAGATAACAAAATGCATTATTATGCTTGTGCAGAATATAGCCATTGCTATCATCAGTGCTACATCTGAACATATAGATATGACAAATGATGCCATTGGTGGAAATGAATGCCTATGCATTCCATCCAAAGGATGCATCCGTCCTTTATGCAGCTGCCAAACCCCTTCTGTTTCACAAAAGAGAAATGTCATTGCCTCTCTCATGCTTTTTCAGTTCCTTCGTTAGCCTTAAACTGAATTTTGTCAATGTGTAATGAATTCTAGTGTGTTGCTATGCTCTCAGTGAAGTATAATTCCTTAAATCCGTGCTAAGCTGACCCCTCATTGCTAGTTACCCTTCAATCCACAGTCTTCTTCCTGTACATTTTATTTAAATTCATGATATCCACACATTGTCAAGCAGTATCACATGTTCATATAATGTCACAGCTTCCCTTGTCTTCTCCAGAAAGTGACTAGCTACCCAAATTCTTCCATTTCTCATATATAAGACTTTAGATCACATTCACCATTTCAGAACTGTTCTCCACGTCTGCAAATATCCTAATATTCCTTTCCTATAACTTCCCCAAATGATCCTAACTCTCTAACTTCACACCACTTACTGATAATTGACAAATTAAATTGCAACTGTATTTGCACATTCTAATGTGTGATTTGAATTCTACCATTTTGTACATTATCTGTATTCAGAGTGACATTACTATCTAGTCCATGAATTATAGTTGCCCTTAAAATATTAAACAGTATCGGTCACAAAACTGAACCTTAAATACTTAACTGAATTTTGAGCTTCAGTTTCAAAGTTCCCTTCTAACTTTGTCTTTCTGCTTCTCATTAGACAGCCATCAATCAATATTCTACCCTGTTTGTCATTTCAAAATGCTATTCCAAACATCATTTATTTTTTAGATTGCCATTAAATACTTTACTAAGATGCAGTTACAACACAACAATAAGGCTTACCTTAGTAAAGACCGGCTTGACTTAGTCACAGGGTTGAATTCACACAATCAGTGACCTAGTCATATAAATAAATTAATTAATTAGTTTGCTTTACTTGTTTGTTTTGTCTGCTTTTACATTTGTTTGTTTGCATTAGTTTTTCTGATGCGAACTGCCTGATTAGCCATAACTCCTTTTAAGCATTATCTCAGGACATGAAGCACCATTGTACATGTATATTAGCAAGATACAATATATCAGGTTAAAAGGAAATTATCAGCCCACATGAACAACACAAAATCCAGCAGAAATGTATACAGATTAAATCACGATGGATGTATTGTTAATATTCTAAGCATTGGATTACTACATACACATTTAAAAGAGTTCACTTTGATTGACATGTCCACACATCATAAATGAATTTTAAGGTTTATCAACTAGATTTTTTTTATTTAGGTCTCTCTTTTCCTACAGCATGTTCAGCATCAAATTTTCCCCAGTCGCACTTTAGGCCATTTGGCCCCCTTTATTGGGTATCTCAAACATGGATGCAAAAGTCATCTACAATGGACATCATTTCATGCAGCCATGATGATAATATATACCTCATCCTGTGCCCCTTCTTCCTCCTGCCTGCAGGGGTAAGGGGAGAGCCTTTGTCACATTTTCCAGACAATCCAGATTATTTTTCCAAATTAGAGTGCAATGGCAACCTTATAAGTGTCCCCAGCTTTGAAACTACACAGTGTCACTTCCCTAATCAGCAGCAAACATCATGCTGGCCACTGGCTAAACAGACACTCATCTAACACCCTCTTGGCTTATGTGATCATCGATGTCACCATAGGGGCTAACATAACCTATGTGATCCTAGCCATGTTTTTTTCATGTTAGAAGATGCCTTCTAACACAGTAATTATACCAATGACATGGTTTAACTTGGTTACCTATGAATCACAGCTGCAATACAATATATTATCAGTCACAGTCTGTACTACCATGGTCATACCTTTCCATTACTGGGATGGAAGATCATGTGAAATGTATGTTCTTGCACAACCACAGTGAATGCTATTCCACTTCCTGGTCACATTTTTGTTCCTTTGCATTCTGTAACCATACTGGTTAATGATGGCATCACATGCTTTTGAATAAATGCAGATGTGTACAACAGGCTACCATTTACTGTTTGTTCTTCCCACAGAGTAGATGAAAACACTTCAGGTGGTGTTCTCAGCAGAGCTCATACCTGGGCCAGTGAAGAAACCAAGATCTTCCTTCACCTGCTGCACAGAAATCATAGGGAGTGCATTCCTGAGGAGTATGATGGCTTCCTCTATAAAATGACACCTAGCACCAGCTTGACAAGTCATTGTGTCACTCTGCTGAACAATTTTCTCAGTTTGACTCACCCTCAACCAATCAAAATACATTCCTACAGAACATCCAGGAACCTCACCCACTTCAACCAAACTAAATTCCTAAGCATTTTGAAAGTTCAAAACTGGGTCCCACTAAAAACACTCCCCTTAGACAAAGCTGTTATTAATTACTTCAACAAACTTTTTCTGGATAATGTCAACAGCTTAGGCCCAATACAAACAAGCGAACAAAAAATAGTTCCGCCCCTTGGTTAACAAAACAGACTAAACAAACTCTCCTACACAGAGACAAAGCATGGAAAGCATGGCAAAAATAAAACAAAACAAAATGAACTTAACTACATTCAACTCCGAAATAAAGCCAAAAACCTAGTCATACAAGATAAAAAAAAAATACTTTTCCTCTCAGTTATCCACCTTAAACAACAACCCAGAAAAGTTCTGGAAATCTGTCTCCACCCATCCCCTGTACCCGATAAGGCTCCACAACAAATTTCCCATGACTTCAACACCCATTTCATTACTACCATTCAAAAGCTAATCAATGACTCATCAACAAACATAAACTCACACTTCCAATATACCATTAATTCCTTACTTGATAATAACAGACCCCCCTCCTCAGACAACTCTACAAAAACTCCCTTAGCTCCCTCATTTACTATTCAGCCTGTACTCACCTCTGTTATACTCAAACTCCTAAACAAACTCAAACCCTGCTCTCTTTCTGCAGATCTTCCCCCAGAATATCGACAACTAGCAACAAATGCAATCACATATCCAATTAGCATTCTTATAAATCGCTCTATCTCAGAATGCTATGTCCCCCAATTGTGTAAAAATCTATTATTACACCATTAAACAAAGCCGCAGTGGTGCAGCAGTTAGCGTTGTTGCCTCACAGCAAGAGGCTCTACAGTTCAATTCTCATCTGGAGTGTTTTCTGTGTGGAGTCTGCATGTCCTCCCCATGGTCGAATTTGCTTTAAAAGACATGCAGAAAGGTGTGCGGGTGTGCCTTCTTTGAAGGTTGGGCACCGGGCTGGCAACTCGACACCGTAAAAAATCACTACCAGTCATTAGCGGACCAGAGTTCCGCTGTGGGATCCCTAACCAGGAAAAGCCAAAAGACAGTTTTATACAAAGGGGGAATCCCCATGATCTCTCTATCACCCTATCTCTTTACTTTCTCCATTATAAAAAATCTTAGAAAAATGTGTTCATACACAATTACTTTAACACCTCTCTGATAATGCTCTTCTTGCCCCCACCCAGGATGGGTTCCGTCCAGGGCATAGCACTATCACAGCCATGCTGTGATTCACTGATTCTGTCACGAAAGCCTTGAATGCTGGTTGCCCTTCTTCAGTAGTCTTACTGGATCTATCTAAGGTTTTTAACACAGTATCACACTCCCCCAAACCTCTAAACTGGTTTACCTCTTACCTAAACAACAGGAAACAATCAGCAAGATGGCATAATGTACAATCTGATTATCAAGCAAACAACACAGGAGTCCCACAAGGATCCATTCTAAGGCCAGTACTATTTAATACCTTCATCAATGATCTTCACAGAGCTTCCCCACTAGGTAATCTCATCCAATATGCCGATGATTCCACAGTAATATCTACCTCCAATAATTTCTCAGACCTCTTTACAGTTACTCAACATGCTTTCACAACAATCAAATCTTGGCTTAATAAGGCATAACTACTATTAAACCCCCAAAAACTAAACTTTTACTATTCTTTACAAAACCACCAAACATAGATTTCAAAATCTTTTCTAACAATAGTACAGAAATTGAAATAGTGAAAACAGCTAAATTGCTAGACATGATAATAGATGACAAACTCACTTTTGAGCCACATATTATTAATGCAATAAAGAAAACACACTTTAAATTAGGCAAACGTTATCATCACAAACTCTACCTGAACAACCACACCGAAACAAATCTTGCAATTACCTTACTCATCCCTTCCCTTCTATATCGTAGTGCCATCTTTACTAACCTTCACTCAACACTTAGTAACAAACTACAATCCTGCTATTATAAAATAGCTAAATTTGCCTCAGGAAAGCCTAACCACTCACATCATTGCCAAGCTATTTCAGATCTGAATTGGCTTGAGTTTTCCCACCATTTCTAGTACACCCAACTAACTTTAGCCCGCACACTAATTTTTAAACCCAACACCTGCCCAGCACTCAGCTGCATCCTACAAACTTATACTCCTACACGAACACTAAAATTCTCATCCAAACAGCTGTTAACCATAACAAAACCCAACAAGTGAGCTGGACAATGTCTTGCTAAACTTTGGAATTCCTTACCCTCCCACATAACTCAGATTGGCTGTATAAAAACCTTTAAATCGGCACTAAAATCACATTAACGTAATAAGTTTTCCTGCCTCTGCAAAACAAACAGGTCACCTTAAAACTGTTTCTTAATTAATTCTTGTATGTGAAATGCCTCATAGCAGGATCTCTAATCTCTGTGTTGTACACAGTTATTTCAAATTTTTGTCACAAACACTCACTATAAATGTACTGTTGTATATCTTTGCTTTTTGCACATGTAACTTTCTTTGTCTGTGTATTGTGATCCTACATTTTTAATAATGTAAACTCAGTACTGAATTGCATGTCTCTGCCTTTATATATATATATATATATATATATATATATATATATATATATATATATATATATATATATATATATATATATATATAAAATATAATATATATATATATATATATATATATATATATATATATATATATATATATATATATATATATGGATCAGTGTCATTTCGCCAAAAATTACTGACATGGGGTCCAAATCGCCAAAAGTCCATTTCACCAAAAATAGTACTGACAGTGTATTTGCCCTTTTCCCCCACTGTAGTGTGATCTCAGAGTGAGAATATTAAAGTAGGGGGGTGTGGGGGGGTGCACCCTCCCACCCAGTACAGTTTAATAGTGTCTAGTATTGTTTTATATTGAGCACTCTCTATAAAAAGGGTAAGTAAGTAGTTTATAACCAAAGTAGGTGGTGGGCTACGCCCACCCCCCCATTGTGGGGGGCTGTGCCCCCCACACCCCCCTACTTTAATATTCTCACCCAAGATCGCACTACAGTGGGATAAAAGGGCAGATACACTGTCAGTACTATTTTCAGCTAAATGGATTTTTGGCTATTTGGACCCTATGTCAGGAATTTTCAGCGAAATGTCTTAGGCCCATATATATATATATATATATATATATATATATATATATATATATATATATATAGATATATTTTTATATATACATATATATATATATATATATATATACATATATATATATATATATATATATATATATATATATATATATATATATATATATACGCAACTTCATTTTTACTTATGGTAAATTTGTATACTTTGTAATACTTTGTTGTTGGAGCTTTTGTTCCTGGGGCTTCACAGAAAATCATTTTCTGACCCAGTGGACTTTCCTAGTAAACAAATGTCAATAAACAATAAATAAATAAAATTAAGTACAGAATTAGTAACTTGCAGAAGTACCACCAAGACCTGCTCCACCAGTGGGAAACAGAGGGTGAGAAGAGGGAGCCATCTTAGTATTGTAAGCAGGGGGTTTGACACTGTACATTCAACCATCTGCACCTGCAAACTAAACAAGGATATACATTTTGAGCCTCAAAAGCAGGAGCACACTCAAGCTAATCTTCAGTCTGCAGCTACCACTCCACCCATACAGTATAAGAAGGAATCAGTACTGCAAACTAAACAAGGATATACATTTTGAGCCTCAAGAGCAGGGTCAGTCCACCCAGGCATTCTACTTGTATGTTTTATGAGAGTGAAGCTATTACATTAGCAGTATTTCTTAGTAGTTCTCAGCTTGCTAATAAAACTGACTGTTGTAGCCTTGTGCCCCCCCCTGCTAGTACAGTAATCCTAACAGTCCAATAGATAGTATACATTTAATTCACATCCCTGTGACTAAATTAACCATCAAGCAGCCCTCTCAGTGCTTTCTGTCTTAGTTTGTATCACTTGGAGGCCCACCTGTTTATTTGCATCTCTATACATTCCCCTTCATTGCTAATGTATCTCCCTACTCTAATCTGTGCACAAACTGGTTACTAATCAGCAAGTCAATGTGAAGACACACTCCCAACATTAATAAATTTTGCTGTCTCTTCTCTCCTTCACTTTACAGTTAGTTTGAATTATTACTTATCCCCTCTGAGGCCTTCACTGATTTCAACTGATTGCCTCTCTGGTTTCTTTGCATTCCACCTGGTTTACACCCCTTGTGCTATCTCCCTCCCCCAATACAAAGTCTATATTAGAATCCTGCTGAGCATGGAGCCATCTTTAAATTTTTAGTCTCCAACCCAGGATACAAGTGTTCTTCAGCAATTACATTCTGCTTGCCGGTAAGCCATTAGACCTCAGGAATTTGTTTAAAGTGTTCCGATTTGTAAAGTAATACTTACTTTTTTCTCTTGTCTTGGTTGGCTCTGGCCTGCTCCATTCGCCCTCGCTAACACTCGGGCTCTCTCCACTCCCCTGCCCTACCCCCATTCCCTCCTGCCCCCACTACCTCTACATTTATAGTAATCACAGCCACACCCACAGCTCAACCTCACATCACCTCCACCAATCACAGCTCCTCAAGTCATATCACATTATACCACACCAACTTGCTCCACACAAAATACTCCCAATCACTCTCATTCCCACTAGGCATTTATTATGTCACCCACACTACCTCCCCATCCACATATAGTACAACCCTATAATTCCTATTCAGACTCCCCACCTAGAAACAACTTGAACTTTATAACCATGACTATCACACAACTAAGTCTAGCCTGTCTTCTCATAATTCTTTACAACACTACAAGTTATCACTCTAGCAATATCCCTAAACTTAGTAGCACAACACTACATTATGCACTCTCATATACAGACACAACCCATTATAATAATATCTGCCCACAGTTATTCAAGAACTACATAATGGACCAATTCAGAACTAAACACATATGCTCTCATTCCTACTCCAAAAATGCACAATACTTTCTCACACTCCTCACCAAATTCCAACATCTGTATAACCATTTTAACTCCAGGCTCACCATAAGTGGAGATATCCACCCCAACCCAGGCCCAAATCCATCCTGTCCAACACAAACTGCTCCAACACAAATGTCAGAACATAACACCCCCACTTTCTTCATCCCTGGGCAAATCAACAACAGCAGCAAAACCAAACATCTTTTAATGCTAAATATTAATATTAGAAGTATCAAAAATAAAATACCTAAACTCCAGGCCACAATAGCACACTACTCCCCAGACATAGTTGCTTTAACAGAAACCTGGCTAAATAAAAACATAGCTAACTCAGACGTTCTCCCTACCAGCTAAAATATCATTAGACAAGACAAACCACTTTGTAAAGGGGGTGGAACTGCCTTACTGTACAAGTCCAACTTAACTGTCCATCAATTACCAAACTCCTACCCCTCCCCCAATAATTGGGACATACATATCTCACAACTTTAACTTCACCCTAAAAAGGTCATCACCACAATTGTGATCTATATTCCACCTGATAATATACCTGCTAGCCTTGAAGACTTCTTATCCTGGTGTTCTTCCACATACTCACAAGAAACTCTTATTCTGGGGGACTTCAACCTAGATTGGTTAACCTGTATATCAGAACCACCAAGTAATCTAATAAATCTCCATGACTACCAGCAGCTAGTCCAAATTCCAACTAGATGTGATAAAAAAATCTAAAAGAGAATCCATCCTTGACTGGGTCCTAACTAACAACCCCACATTGTACCCTCACACAGGCAGTCTGCCAGACACCTTAAGTGACCACAACATAATATACTTTATACATAGTAGAACAAGCATATGCAAAACCACTAACTATATATCCACTAGAAACACAAAAAAATTCTCTCCTGAGGTCCTCAACACTTTACTCTGTAACTGTGACTGGACCCCCCTAAAAACCCTCCCACTTTACCAGGCTGTAGCATATTTCAACAAAACATTTCTACAACACCTAGACACTGTCGCTCCATTGTGCAAAATCAAGGTTAGAACCTCTACAAACCCCTGGCTCAGTAAAGAAACCAAACAAATCCTCAAGTCCAGAGACACTGCCTGGATTTACTATAAAAAAAACAAAGAAACACAAAGCCTAACTAAGTACCAAGAACTGCACAACCGTGCAAAAAAATACATTAGGCTGGACAACAAATCCTACTACACAACATTACAAACTAAATACCAACACAACCCACAAAAATTTTGGAAAAATGTAAACCAGCTACTAAAATCCACCCAAAAGGCTACCCCCAAACCAACCACCCCTGACACTAAAGTTCCCATCGAAACACAATTCAACTCCCACTTTGTGAACTCAATTCTATCCTTAGTATCACAGGACAGTTCCTTCCTCACTATCTCCCCCAACACAAATAACACTAATACAAGCTTTACCCTCAAAACAGTTTCCACCACTTCAATCAAAAGCATGCTCTCCAAACTAAAAACCTCATCAACAGCAGCCGACCTACTCCCAAGCTATTTCTTGAAACTCACAGCAGATGCTATTGCTATTCCAGTCTCCACTCTCATAAACAGATCAATTGTTGAAAACTATGTGCCCAAACTCTGGAAAATATCTTATGTTACACCCATACATAAAGGTGGGACCTCCACTGAACTTAATAACTACAGACCCATTGCTTTACTCTCCCCCCTGGCCAAAATCCTAGAAAAATGCATCCATACCCAGATGCTAAACTATCTCCTAGACAGCAACATCCTGTCACCTACTCAGCATGATTTCAGACCTGCCCATAGTACCACTACAGCCCTCCTCTGCTTCACAGACACAGTAAACCGTCTAAAAAATGAAGGCCTACAAGTGTCAACTCTTTTTTTGGATATGTCCAAAGCATTTGACACAGTCTCACACCAAATCCTGCTAAACAAACTAAACCAGTATCATCTATCAAATTCCACTCTTACCTGGTTCCAAAGCTACTTAACTGACAGGTACATAGCTGTGAAATGGGAAAATTCTCTCTCTCCTCAGCTGCCCATAACTATAGGAGTCCCACAGGGTTCTATCTTAGGACCACTACTATTCACAGTCTTCACAAATGACCTTCATACCTCCACACAGCATGCATCTATAATTCAGTATGCAGATGACACTACCTTAATCTGTGCTGCCAAAACATTTCTACCCTCCTGCAAACAACTCAACTAGCATTCTCTGATGTTGAAAACTACCTTACCAAAGCCCAACTTATCCTCAATCTAAAGAAAACTCAGCTTATGATTATAACCAGTTCTAACAAAAACACTAACAGTCAATTCACTATCTACTCCACAAATGCTACTCCAATTGCTCCAGTGGCACAGGCTAAGCTATTGGGAATAACCATAGACTTCCACCTAAAATTTGATAGTCATCTCAACTTAACTATTAAAAAAGTACATGCCAAACTTGGGTCACTCTACCGTGTCAAACCATTTCTTACCAACAACACAAGATCAGCCATTGTTGGCTCCCAACTTCTATCCACCCTACTCTATGCATCTCCCATTCTGACTAATCTCAACAAAACTGAACTAAGCAAAATGGAAGCCTGCTATAACAGAATTGCCCATTTTGCTGCAAATTGCTCATATAGAACTCATCACTGTACTGCTTTGAGACAGCTCCACTGGCTTGAACTGCCCAACCTCCTAACCTACAATCAGCTCTGCCTCTGTCATTTTATCTATTACCTCCCCAATAAGTGTCCTGCCCTCAAAAACATAGTACAACATCACTCAGCCAAAAGGCCTCTTAGATCATCAAGCAAACTACTACTAGAAATCACCAACAGCTGCAATAGCTTTGGAGATGCATTATATAGTAGTTCAGTGGCTAAAAATTGGAACTCTGTCCCTACTAGCATTCAAAACACATCATCCAAAGCATCCTTTAAAGACTTAATCAGGCAACATCTCAAGGAAAGTTGTCAGTGCCATGATTGCTCCCCAGGCTAGTGAAAGTGGATAACATATACATACTAAATCTAGAGCACTTGATAATAGTTTTCAATCTTACTCACAAATACTGGCTAATCAACAATGTATGCACTGTACCTGTGTACTATGTATGTATTCTACCTATGTTCCAAATTTCAGCTGTACACCACAAATCTATTAATTACCTTTATTTTTAAAATTAATATTTTATTGTTTGTTCTCTCTGCTGTAACTGTTTATGTGCCGCATACCACTGTAAAAACATGGGGGGGGGGATTCAGTAATCCTCCGTGTAGGATGAACGAAGCACTACTCGAAGACTGCTGTCTAAGAGTATGACGTCAGCGCTTCATGCATATGCATGAGGGCGCACTGACTCAACTCCCTGGCTAACACAGAGTGTGTAGGAGTGCAGGGGGCATGTCAGACTGCCAAGCATTCCAAATATCCACACCCCTGCAAGTGCCTAAATCTGCAAATGTCAGCAGATATGAGCGTGTCCGCTCAAATGTGTATACCCCCAACACTACACTCCCCCACATTGAAAAGCCCTATACAACTGAAATAAAATGTAAAACAATTTCTTTTTTTAGTATTCCCGATATAGCTTCCCGTATTTGCGTGTGTGTGCGCAGGTGTGCCCATTGCTTAGCTACAGTTAGCAGTGCAGACATCGAAGAGGATAATAAACCACTTATATGCAAATTAAGCCAAATAGCAATAGCGTAGTGGTAGAGCCTACATACAAAGAGGAGGCATTCCCAGTTTGAGTCCCACCAGTCCCCTTTCCATTTTCTGTAGGAAATCCAGGCATAAAAGGAATTCCTGACAGTTACCTTTTAAATTTTATTAAAATGCATCGAAATGGTCCATGTAGTAGTGAACAATATTTTAAATATATATAAGAAAGTGAAACGGTCATGCATACTAATGAATGCATAAGTAACCTATCTTAAGCAATGTGAAGCACTGCTAAGCAACATTTACCAGTAGTAAGCACATTTAAGAATAATTGCCCATAGCTAAGCATTGGTTTAACTAGCGCAATAGCTTTGCGCGGAGCTGCGCTTTGTGCCAACTAGCGCAAACAAGACATGTTTGCGCGAAGCTGCGCACAGCGCTAACTAGCGCAATGTCGTGCAACGTCGGTAAACGTAGAGCAACGTTGGGCAAAGTTGAGCAAAGTCAGCTAAACCCAGCCTCGCCCCCTACAGGTCAGGCCAGTAGTAAAATAAAAAAGCAATGACAGGTTTTGAACCTGCGATAGTGTGCACCATAATCACAGTACTAATCCACTAAGCCATGACAGCATTTGATGTTCATGGACTGTCAACACACATATACATATGAATCAAAGTTTACCCAGTGCTAAGCAGGTATGCACTCAGCTGAGAACTTTCAAATCTGGCCAATCACAAATATGTGTGGGAAATGAGGCATATTTAAGCTCCATAGGTGGGAATACTCACCATAACTGGTTGCAGCTCCCATCTGCAGGCAGCAATGGCTGGTGTCGGAGAGGACTGTCGCTTCCAAGAGCAGTGGTGTGGCATTGAGGAGTCAAAAGTGATGGTTTGGCTCCTCGTCCATCATCATGATGCTAGACTCCTGCAGGGCCAGTTCCAGGGCACGGAATACAAAGCGGAGGCCTGGAACCATCTCGCACATGAACTCATCAGTGCCACAGGCATCCCTCAGACTGGTGAGCAGGTTAGACATCAACATGCAGACCTGAAGAGATGCAAGCAGGACCAACTGAACCAATGGATACAGGAAGCCCGTGAGATGCAAAATGCCCCACTACTGAGTAGGTAGCCATGGACTGAAGTATGTAAAAATTGCTAGTGTAGTCAATAGTATGGATAGGTATATGTTTCAATATCACTTCATTTACTTCACAGCTGCAGGTGTCCGTGCTGCGAATCAGCAAGCCTATGCAGATAGGCTGCTAAAGCTGCGCCACCAGGCAGATTAGTAATTGTTCAGCATGTACTGTTATATAAAATAAGTGAGAGAGCCTGACTAAAAGTGTCTCAGCCCAATAATAAAGGTATAATAAGGCTTGAATAACCTCTCTGCATGAACTGTTATGTAAAATAAGTGAGAGAGCCTGAAAAAGAGTGTTGTAACCCATTCAGGCTTGTTGGCTGTTGGTGAAGCACCCTCCAAGAGGAAAAAACACTGAGACAAGAAGGGAGCCACTTTTGAGATTTTAAGTATTTTTTCTCTGTTTATTTGCTAAGTTTTTCTGCATAGCTGCCTAGCTTGAGCATTTTCTGGCTTGTTAAACTTGATTTCTGTATTAGTAGCTGTATTTAGAGCACAACCAAAAGCTGTTTGCTGAATTTCCTGTTTGCACTTAATTTTAAATCGTTTTTTTCTTAAAACTTGCATATTTTCTGTCCTTGACCTAGCACTCTTGTGTGGGGTCATTTGCTGCACTGTTATAACTTGATATTACTTGTGAACCTCTGCTATCTCTGTAAAAAAAAAAAATCTTGCTTTTTTCCCACTTTTCTGAGAGTTAAAAAAGTTCAGTTACAGGCTTGCTGTTTCTGAACTGTTTGAAAGTTTCTGTGAGGCCATTTTTGCTTGGGCTGAAGGAGGGTCTCTCTGTTCATCAGTGGCAGTGACTAACATTGAGCAGCTTCCTGCCCCGTAAGGTGGTTACTGACTTGAAACTGTAGTTTTATTGGCCACTAGGGTCATTTCACTAACTCCTTCATCTTCCTCTCTTAAAACCTAGTTGCCTCGTGGTTTGAGCGTCTTTTCAGGCTTGTTGGCTGTTGGTGAAGCACCTCCAAGAGGAAAAAACGCTGAGAGAAGAAGGGAGCCACTTTTGAGATTTTAAGTATTTTTACTCTGTTTATTTGCTAAGTTTTCTGCATAGCTGCCTAGCTTGAGCATTTTCTGGCTTGTTAAACTTGATTTCTGTATTAGTAGCTGTATTTAGAGCACAACCAAAAGCTGTTTGCTGAATTTCCTGTTTGCACTTAATTTTAAATCGTTTTTTTCTTAAAACTTGCATATTTTCTGTCCTTGACCTAGCACTCTTGTGTGGGGTCATTTACTGCACTGTTATAACTTGATATTACTTGTGAACCTCTGCTATCTCTGTAAAAACAAAAAAAAAAATCTTGCTTTTTCCCACTTTTCTGAGAGTTAAAAAAGTTCAGTTACAGGCTTGCTGTTCCTGAACTGTTTGAAAGTTTCTGTGATGCCATTTTTGCTTGGGCTGAAGGAGGGTCTCTCTGTTCATCAGTGGCAGTGACTAACATTGAGCAGCTTCCTGCCCCCGTAGAGGTGGTTACTGACTTGAAACTGTAGTTTTATTGGCCACTAGGGGTCATTTCCATAACTCCTTCATCTTCCTCTCTTAAAACCTAGTTGCCTCGTGGTTTGAGCATCTTTTCAGGCTTGTTGGCTGTTGGTGAAGCACCCTCAAGAGGAAAAACGCTGAGAGAAGAAGGAGCCACTTTTGAGATTTTAAGTATTTTTCTCTGTTTATTTGCTAAGTTTTTCTGCATAGCTGCCTAGCTTGAGCATTTTCTGGCTTGTTAAACTTGATTTCTGTATTAGTAGCTGTATTTAGAGCACAACCAAAAGCTGTTTGCTGAATTTCCTGTTTGCACTTAATTTTAAATCGTTTTTCTTAAAACTTGCATATTTTCTGTCCTTGACCTAGCACTCTTGTGTGGGGTCATTTACTGCACTATTATAACTTGATATTACTTGTGAACCTCTGCTATCTCTGTAAAACAAAACAAAAAAAAAAAATCTTGCTTTTTCCCACTTTTCTGAGAGTTAAAAAGTTCAGTTACAGGCTTGCTGTTCTGAACTGTTTGAAAGTTTCTGTGAGGCCATTTTGCTTGGGCTGAAGGAGGGTCTCTCTGTTCATCAGTGGCAGTGACTAACATTGAGCAGCTTCCCTGCCCCCGTAGAGGTGGTTACTGACTTGAAACTGTAGTTTTATTTTCCCTTTTGGGTCTATTCCTGCTTCTTTCCAGCCCCTGCTATCAAGCACGCTTTAACAAGCTTTAGCGCGAGTTGCCACTAGAGCAGCATCGGGCAGCGCCAGTTAAACAAGGTTAAACTCTTTCTGGCTCCAGAAAGTCTGTTCTTCAATTTCTCCCTTAGAACTGCTCTGTTAGGAACCTAAACAGTTTACACCTACACTAAAAAGTGCAGCACTTGTTCCAAATAGCTTTTTCTTCTCAAAAAGCTCAGCACTTGTCTTATAAGCATATCCCTTGTCTTATAAGCATTCTCTTTGCAGGTCAAGCACTCCTATATTATACAAATCTCTCACTAGCAAAACCCCCAGGAGTGCCCACTTCCCTGCTAAGCCCACTACTTTTCTGTCTCATACCAACTCATAATTCTTTCTAGCATGTCGAAGGGTCAGATGCTGGCGTCCTCCCCTGCCCATTTGGTGAATCTGGGAATTCTGAGACAATGTTACAATTGCCTCATGTACACGGACAACCATCTCCTCCTCCCATGTAACACTAACACTTGTGAGAGATGCAGCTATTTAGCCAGACTGGAGGCTGAGCTCTCTCAACTCAGGACTGGCAAGACCAGGCAGGAGGAGAAGGCAACTACACACACCACAATACCAGTCTCACATAACTCAACCACACCACTGAATCAAACACATAAACACACTAAGACATACTCGGAGGCTCTGAGTAAAATTTACCTAAACAGCAGAGGCCTCCAAAGCAGACACCCAAGCAACTGCAAACTCAATACACTACACAAACAACACATAAACAACAAAATCAGTGTTCAAAGCAGTCACTGCCCTTAAGGCCAAATACAACACCAAACATACTTGCCACAGGTGCCTCCATAGTCAGACACACTGGCGTCCGCTCACCAGACTGAGTAAGGAGAAGGTCACAGTAAGCTGCCTGTCGGGCGCTAGAATCCGCCACATAACACAAGCACTCAGGTCTCTCAACAGCAGGTACAAGTATGACTCAGTCATTGTCCACGCTGGTGTCAACGACCTGAGACATACCTCCTTGGACTACATGAAAAGACATTGAGCTCTCTGATTATGTAGCCCAGGCAGGTATGACCCTGACCTTGAGCAGTATCCTACCTTCACCTAGAATGATGCCACAATACAGTGATAAGATGATCAGCTTTAATAATTGGCTTAAATTCTGGTGTCATTCAAAGGGGATCAATGTCTGTCTGCCTGGGATGACATGCTGGACAAGCCACTCTGCTTAAGGGACGGCTTGCACCTGTCACCCTAGGCTTCCG
Source organism: Protopterus annectens (assembly GCF_019279795.1). Lineage (NCBI taxonomy): Eukaryota > Metazoa > Chordata > Ceratodontiformes > Protopteridae > Protopterus > Protopterus annectens. Next base: position 1,310,007,115 of record NC_056731.1, on the reverse strand, counting down.
GATATTGGCAAAGCCTTGCCACCCCATAGTGCCTTTTTAGGCAAGGCTCAAATTCTAAACCTACCACCCTGGAACACAAAAAGTAAAAAACTAAGGGTAATGCTGCTCAATGCCAGAAGTCTCAATCTCAAGATGCACTTTTCGAGGCCCTTCTCAGTATGGAGAACATCGATGTCTGTGCTGTGACAGAAACCTGGTTCAAGGCTCCTGAGAGCACCCCAGCACTAGCAGGTTTCACCTCATATCATGCTCCGGCCCCAAAATCCGGACAACACCAAGAAAGGAGGTGTCCATATTCATAAAGGACACCCACACCTCAAGGTTGGTGGCAACGCCGCGATGCATCGGAGACCATCCAGGTGCAATTAACCATAGGCAAGACTGCTCTACAATTTGTAGCATGTTACAGGCCACCCTCTCAAACTCAGGAACCTCACATGGCCTTCCTGAAAACAATGGAGGGATAAATGTATCTCAAACACCATCATACTAGGTGACTTCAACTACCCTAATATAGACTGGGAACACTACTCAAGCCCAAACACTCTAGCCCAAAGGTTCCTGGAGTTCATAAACTCAAATGCCATGGAACAACTAGTCACCATCCCCACAAGAGGAGAAAACATACTTGATCTCATCATCACGAACATGGGATCAAAATGTTCAACACCGGAAGTATACCCCTCACTGGTGAGATCAGATCATAAACTAATCTCGCTGGAGGTCCTCATCCCGCCCCCACCTGAAACAAAAAAGACCACAGTGAAAAACTTCTCAAAAACCGACTTCACACTTCTAAAAACTAGTGTGGTCTCCTTTAAGGCCCCTGAGCCAGTGGTAAACATTACTCAAACCGCTGAATCACTTACAAATGCCTTCTACCAGCACCTACAGGACTGCATGGATCAGGCAATCCCAAACAAAACTAAGACTCTTTGTACCAAAGGCAAGCATCCAGTCTGGTGGACCCCAGCCATAAACAAGCTCTACAACAAAAGGAGGAAGCTACTACAAGATAGAGCAAAATCCTTGAAAGGTAAGACACCTTTGATCATTATAAGTAAAAACTAAGAGCTCTCATAAAATCATTCAAGGCAAATTTTGAGAGAAAAATGCCAAGGATTCAAAGACAATCATAAGGCCTTCTTTAGCTATGTTAGAAACCTAGGAGGAAACTCCCAGATATGCTCAGAATTAGTTCAAAATGATGTGAAGATTACTGAACCTACACACATTGCCAACATACTGGCTGACAGGTTCAGTGCAAACTTTTGTCTCCCCAAAAGAGATATCTATATCAGAGGATTGTAGCCCCAAACATCTCCAACGCCCAGGTGAGAACTGCTCTCTCAAAGCAAAAACACAGCATCCATGGGACGGATGGTGTCCCCGCTGTGTGCTCCATGAACTCAATGAGGAATTAAACCCAGTTAGGACAGCTGTTTAATCTTAGCCTCACCTCAGGATCGTGCCCCAAGGAGGGCGCCGCGGCGACTGTGGTCCCACTTCACAAGGGCGGTGCCTCCACCGACCCTGGAAATTACCGTCCCATTAGCTTGACAAGCCTTATCTGCAAAGCCATGGAGAGTATCATAATGGAACTCATAAAAACATAGGGAACTTGCAGACTTTGGATCCAACCCAGTTTGGCTTTGTCAAAGGCAGATCATGCTTTTTAAACTTGGTTGACTTTTTCAAGACAGTCACCAAGGCCATTGATGAGGAAAGGCAGTCCATACAGCCTACCTTGACCTGGCAAAGGCCTTCGACACAATACCCCACTCAGGTATCATCAAACAACTCATCAGCTTGACTGTAAACCCATACATCACAAGATGCGTTGCAAACTGGCTAAGTGACAGAACCCACAGGGTCAGAGTTGCTGGAGCCATGTCAGACTCAAAGCCTGTCACAAGTGGTGTCCCACAGGGCTCAGTCCTGGGTCCACTCTTGTTCGGCATCTACTTTTCTGAAGTACAAGCAAACACAGGAGGGTTATGGCTGACAAAGTTTGCAGATGACTGCAAACTGGGCGCCATAGTCAACACATCTGACACAGATATCCTTCAGAAGGGCCTCACAGAAACGGATAACTGGTGCCAGAGCCATGGCCTAAAGTTAAATGCCAAGAAATGCATAGTGATACCCTTCGGGAAAAACAAGGTTACCCCTAGCTACCATATAGGTGGCAATCCACTGAGCACAGAAGAAGTCATCAGGGATCTGGGGACCCAGGTTGACAGTAGCCTTTCGTTTGACACTCATGTTGCTAAAGTAGTTAGGAAAACCTTCTACATTGCCCACCTGATCATGAAGGGATTCACATCTAGATCAAGGGAGGTCATCGCCCCCCTGTACTCATCACTCATTAGACCTATGATTGAGTACAATGCCCCATTCGAATGTATCTGACCAGACACCTGCAGCAGCTGGAAAGGCCCCAAAAGTTCCTCACCAAAAGGATAAAGGGTCTCAAAAATATGTCTTATGCTGCCCGACTGAAAGAACTCCAGCTCTATTCAGTCTCATACCGCTTGCTCAGAGGTGACCTGTGCCTGACATATAAGGCCATGTCAAACCCTGATTTGATGAATATGCTTCACCTCAAAAATCTAGATCCCTCAGAACCACAAGGCGGAGACTTAAACCTTGACACGGTTATTAATAGAACATGCTGGAGGGACAGATTCATCACCCAGAGACTCCCTATGCTGTGGAACAAAATCCCGGTACATGTGAGGCAGAGCACCTCGCTGGCCTTGTTCAAGAGGAATCTTGACCAATGGATGGGGATCAGATATACCCCAGGGATTACTTCAGTGTCACTGCTTGACAGAGGCACAGCAAAATAATAGGCATAGTTTTATTCAAACTAAAGGGGTGGCGAAAGCCAAATAACTATGGGCTAGGCTTATAAATGCCCTTGGGCAGATAGCCTAGTATGAACCTATGAACCTATGAACCTATAATAAAGGTATAATAAGTCCTGAATTATTTCTCTGCCTGCATTGTTATACAGAATAAGTGAGAGAGCCAGAAAAAGAGTGTTGTAAACCATAAATGAAGGTATAATACATCCTGAATAAGATGGCTGCATGCACTATAATAACAAATAAATGAGAGAGCCACTAGAAAAGTGTGCAATGTAATTAATAAAGGTATAACACCTGTAGTGTGTCTGTATCACTTTCTTTGAAATGTTAATGTACTCTTGCAGTATAGAAATAGTAGTGTTGTATTAAGCGCTGTCAACCCACACTTGGGTAGGCCCATAGAAAGAGTACGAAGGGAGTGTCAGTATCCCTTAAGCATATATACAGTCCTCAACTGTAGTTACAAGGCTGGCATGTATAGGTAAATCTGGCACATGAGTAGCTTGTAATTGTGTGCACCAGAAATGTCGGTGTGCTGCTAGAAATGTAGGGGGCTGTTAAAATATAACTGATAATGTCACCTGAACACATCCAGATATGTAGACATATGAATATAAATAAAATATATAAATACGTAGCAGTAACATCTGCATCCTGGACAGTTTGTATAACAGACCCAGGTCAGGTACATAAGGAGCTAGCAAAACACATCCCACAATGTAATGGTCATTGCCTAGTGTAATAATACATGTAGGGGATATATACCTGCAGTAAATAGGAATGTAGTGTAAACTATAAGTTCATATAAGTTGTTAATGGAGGTATCTTTTTACACCCTACTGTATGTGCATAAACAATGCAATTCCACACCTCAATGGGTATGTGTAATCTCAAAACATTTGTTGGGACATATGTCCTATTGGTTTATAAATATCTGCATAACTTTGATGCATGTGCCCTGTTCAAACACTGCAATCTTGGTGGCCTGTTGCCACCATTCATTCCTGCATGCTGTTGGAATGTCCACTGTCATTTAATATATGCATGTGTTATGCTTTCTGTTCAACTGTTGGAACTCTGGTGTGTTGGGTTAATGGGAATATTACAGCATGCTGTTACAACTAATTTGGAAAGCTGTTGGCTATATTGTCATTAAATTCACCTAAACACAGAACGTATGGGAAGGCCGGTCCCAGCGGACCCACCTGTCCCACCTCAGCTGGCGATGGCACCTGGCACCAGCAGGTCTAGTGCCCCGCCCGGGACCTCCTCCTCCATTGGCCATGTGCCACCTTCGGGTGGAAGCGCTGCAGGGGATGGGGCTAGTCCCACCGTGCAAGCATGGCTGGAGGAGGGACACCTGTCACCCTCTGAATGGTCCGGACTGTGGTGCATAGGGAGATCCAGCGTTCAGTCTCTAATGCCCTACGCCAGCTCGAGGCAAGAGTGGCACAATTCATGGGTGAACCTGCTCCTCCTACGCAGCCCCCAGCACAGCCACCCTCCAGGCTGTGAAGGTGCAGTGGTGACTGCCCGTTGGTGGGGATCTCTGTTCCACAGTTACCATCTGTGGGCTCATGGGCTTGCGATTTCCAAGCATCCTTCCCCGTCAATTGTGTTCACCCACCCCATGTGTCATATTCCGCCCCTGTATGCATCTTGTTTGTCTTGTCTGTTTATCTCCCTAACCTACCTCACAAAACATACCTACTTCCCCTACCCCACATTCCACTCTCACCTGAAAAAAAAAATGGGCAATCCGCTCCAACAAAAAAATTACGCCTCATACAAAGCTGCCCATTTTGCACAAATGTCCGCTGGACACAGAAACTGAAATTCAATTGGCAGTGCAACATACTTTGTTGTCCTCACCCTTCTCTCAGGGGTGGAAGGTTTCAAAATTCCCTCCAAATTACTAGTATATGCACAGCTGTTGCTGTTAAAGAAATGGGCAGCTATGGACCTTCCCTACACCCATCCTGCACATCCCGAGCTATTTTCTCTACTGTCCTTCCCTCTTTGTGCCCCTTTTTCACCACGTTCCTCTCTCCCCATTTTCTTTTCTTTCAAAGAAATGAGCGCGGGGGTTAGCGGGAGTAAGCAACTTTAAGCAGTAGTAAGCAGGTTTGAGTGAGTGTGCGCATGTGTGCACTTAGCTAAGTATTGCTAAGCATCGCACAAACCCGCGCAAACCCACTTACAACTGCTTAAAAGTGCCTTAGTCACCCTGCATATGAGGAGGCTTGTTCTGCTCAGCAACAAAATAAAACACCACTGTCAGTTTCGAACCCTGGACCTTGGACACACTAGACTGCATGAAGTACCATTAGGCCAAGGCCACAGTAGATATACAGCAGGATGTTGCTGAAATATATATATCATGCATCAGAATGTGTGAATGTAAAGGAAAGATAGGAATGCCATAACACAAAACCTGTTCTGTGGAACTTTACCAGCAGCTGTAGTGGAATTGTATTACATGACAGTGATAACAGAACCAGACATTCTAGCAGTAAATAATGTTACAGTAGCACTTCACAACCCCCACACAGTATCATAGCAGGACAATCCCCACCCAAATGTACAAAATATCAGTGTGTTCAAGGTACAGAAAGGATGTAGGTAGGCATACTCAGTACTGGAATTGTCCAGTTTCATGAGCATCCTGTGATAATGTCAACAAAATAAAAAGCACAAACAGTGCAGAAGTGAGTACATTAATATCCACAGTATAGCTGTTTCCAAACAGTTCATGTGCCAAATGGAAACATCTCAATAACTACATATGTATGGCAGCTAATTGTAGAGGTTGTAAAGAAACTCCATACTCCCATGTATCTTATGTTAGCATTTCTATGGGTGAGTACAATTCTACACTGTCAACTGTGTACTGGAAGTGACAACATTCAGGTCTGAGTACAACATACAAACAACTGTCTACACCCTTAACAACAGTTCGAAGAAGTATACCAACCTTCTGACTTGCACAACGGTGTCCACAGCAAGAAGCATGGTCCCCACTTTGGAATTCTGAAAGGGCTATGCCTACCTGACCTAGCAATTTATAGCACTGGGTTGCTATGACAGTGAGTACTGCAAGTACCACATAGCAGGCTGCTTGCAACTGCCAAATGGTGGCCACCAAGTGGTACAAAGGCCATCACATGCACATGTGCAGATACCTATAAAATCAGTCTGTACTTGCTGTCCACACATGCAATCATTCCATTGCAGGTATGGAGGGAGAGAGAGAGAGAGAGAGAGAGAGAGAGAAAAGAAGAAGTGAAGTGATGTAAAGAAAAAAAATATATTGACAACAAATTAATTAACTGACAAAAGAAATTATATTAAACAAATCTTGAAAAGAAAGTATATTGAAAACAAATATTGCAAAAAAATATATTGAAAGAAAAATATATAGAAAAAACATTTAAAGAAAATATATTGAAAAAGAACTATATTGAAAAAAATATATTTTGAAAGAAAATATTTAGAAAAAAATATATTGAAATAATAAATATATTGAAAAGAAACATATTGTGAAATAATAATCTATTGAAAAAGAAATATCCTGAACAGCAAAAGATATATTGCAAGGAAAACCTATCTTGCAAAACTAATATACCAGGAGATACGACAACAAATACGAACACATACAAAGGAAAGGTATGTAACAGCTATGTATTTACTGGAATGTATTAGATGTTTATGAAGAGTACTGTACATAGTATGAATCATCCATATGTGGCAGCAGTACGTATTGATGCACAGATGCCCTGCATAACTACTGGCATGGGGAAATGAGTGTGTAGCTGTGTGCAGTGGGATGTGACGGTGAAATATGCAGTTCAGCATGAAAATGTCAAACATCTGATCCATGTTATCTGTGTTCTGTACAGTAGTGTGTACAATGTCTTTTTGGGGTAGTAGCCCATATGGTTATGCAATCATGGATGTGACAGAGTAACAAATGCATGATAGTCATATTAACGTGTAGCTTACTATTGTCAACAGCTTTACCAGGCTAGTATTCTAATTCAGCATTAACAGCTATGTATACACCCTCCAATATTACTGTGTACTCACATGTGACACCTGTTCTTGATGCAGCAAGGCCCAACAGGTCAGCCATGAGGTACATGTACTTACAACAGTGTGGTCCTTGTGTGTGTATGGCACACACATACGGAGAGATCCGTCCGTATCAGATATATTAGCATCTGTACATGTGCATGGAGCAACGGACATACTGCAACTGTTTGTGAAAGGTGGATATATATATATATATATATATATATATATATATATATATATATATATATATGCTGTTGAAGGTTGTTATGTGCATATTTCTATGTAGGTTGTAGTGTGTGGCAGACCAGACAGCATACAGTGCTGGTGTATGACATGTGGTGGTTAAACGCTGTGGGTATGATTCATCAGGTTTGCAGTGTTGCAGCTAGTGAGGCCTGCTAAAGCTACATGGGCTGAGAACACCTTCAATGCATTTCGCACAACACTGTGCAATGTTATGACATAACTGTATACCTCAAAACCTACCCATACTTGATATTCCCACCATGACAGGTGGACTGTACATGTGCCTATATGTATATCTATATGTACACCAATGGATGTTCATATGTATGTGTGTATATATATATATATATATATATATATATATATATATATATATATATATATATATAGAGAGAGAGAGAGAGAGAGAGAGACAGGGTCATAATTACTGCAACAGATGCCTGGTGACAAAGCCGTGGACTCAAGCTCAATGTTGACACTGCATTGGCATCTCTCCTTGCAAAGAATCAGTACCCATGAACTACCACATAGGTGGTAGTCTACTTAACACCGAAGGTGTGATAAGAGACCATGGGACACAGGTGGACAGTAGTGTCCCCTCCAATAGTCACACTGCCACACTAGTCATGTAATCCATCTACGTGGCACACATCATCACAAAAGGTGTGCCATCCAGGGAAAAATAGGTCAGTGTTCCCCTCTACTCCACACACATAAAACCCAGTATAGAGTACAATGCCCCATGTGGTATGTACCTCACAAGACATCTACAGCAAGTGGAAAGGACACAGACATACCTCACAAAGAGTAATAACGGCGTCAAACAGATGCCCTATGCAGACCGTCTCACAAACCCACAACTAGACTGTGTTGCATACCGCCTACCCAGAGGTGATCTCTGACTGACATACTAAGCTATGTCAAACCCAGATCAGTTGGACATGCTCCACGTGAACAGATCACAATCTGTACGAGCTACATGCTCTAGGGACCCAAACCCTTTGACCACAATAAGCAGCACATGCTGGAGGGATAGATTCCTGTCTCAGAGACATCCCATACTCTGGAATAAATCAACTATCCACAGGAAATGAAGCTCCTAATTATCAGTCATCATAAATAATCCTGGAGATTGTATGGGAGATAGTGAATACACCCAGGCAATCACCTCAGTGTCTCTGCTTGACAGGGCCACGTGAAATGTAATTACCTGTGTGTCAGAGGCCAGGGTAGCGTATGGCTAGAGTCATATAGGCCCTAGGGCCAATAGCCTCTTACCTACCTATGAAGTGATACACACCCACATGTACTTGTTGCAATAATTGCTATGTGAGGTTGACTGAGTGTGATGGTGAATGTGTTGGTGAATGTGTCAGAGTTCGGTATATGTGTGATAGCTTAGTGGGAAACTGTTTCTGTCATGGTTTTATGTGTCCTAGCTGTGATCCCAGCAATAGATGTGTATGCAATTGCTGGGCAGAAAAAGCAGTATGCCATACAGTCTGACATAGTTCCTTGTTGTCAACTGGGGTGTCCCATTGTAGGCTAAAGCAGTACACGTATGCTTATTGGGTGTTACTGCTGGTGAATCCAACTCCAGTATGAACTGTAGTACTACTTGAAGCTGTATGCCTAAACAGCACAGTATGGTGTACGTGCACATTTATTGGAACCACTGTTATGTGTTTTCCCTGTAGTCGTCACAGATTACATACCTCAGGCATAAGGTCTCGTAACTACTGACACACAGTACTGTACAGTACACAGGTAAAGGTCACCTGGGTTGCCATACCTTTGTGTCTGTTATGTATGTCTGCTGTGTGTGTGGGTATGCCTGTACCATGGCCTCGGTCATGTGTGTGTTACAGGATATAACTGCATATCTAGCAACATGTATAGTCTAGTACAGCAGTATGCCACCTATATTAACGAATGTGCACATATGTTAGGCAGGGGTCTGCCATCAATGACTAGTGTGGTATACTGGTAATACTGTCAGTGGACTTTACAATCATTGCAATGGATTACATATTTCATGATGCATTAGCATGATATGTACCTCCTGTGGCTAGGTGGTGCATTGTGTCACATACAGTGTGCCATGTACTGTTGTATAGTCTTACATACTGTTTTAACTTTGTTGCTGTGCAAAACATGGTTTGATATGTAGAGTGTGCCAGGCACTGTCAGGCATCTGTGGGTTGAGAACTGATATGTGGTATTGAAAGTGTGTATCTTCTGACAGCCAATAGGTTGCTATATATGGCAGTTAATTGATATCTGTACTTTAGAATGTTATATGTGCCACATGACTTGCTCACACATTTTGTTTCATTGTCTTCCAGGGTAATGTCCCACCATCGTAACCCTGCATATAGCACGACAGAGGAGGAAGCCATCACAGCGTCCATGGTGCGGCACTATATGCTGCTGTTCTCCAGTACCAGCCAGGACCAGCATGAGCGGTCTGCGCTGTGGCAAGATCTTGTCTGTAGGGTAAATGACATAGGCATGCATAGCCGGACATATGAGCAGGTACGCCATCACTGCAGTGATTTAATTAGACATGTCCAGCAGCATGCGTCTGATATCCACAGACAATAGCTTGCCACAGGTGGGGGTGTAGCCATCCATCTCCCCCTCACCAGAGTGGAGCAGCTGCTCCTGAGCCAGATGGCTCCTGGCCAATAACAACCACAACAAGTAGCATGTATCATCATGGAGGGCAGAGCCACCCAGCAAGCTGACATGGAGCGTGCAGGTAACATGGCATAGCTGTAGAATACTGTTACCGCTATTGGTAGAGCATGCTTATGTGAGATGTGTACTGTGTAGTTAGACAATGTGGTGCCTAGTGTTGTGCAATACTAATTATTAGGAATATAACCTGTAGGCCTGTGACTGTCAACCATTGTACTACTGTAAGAATGCAAACACACAGTAGCAATGCCACAGTTGTTGCCACTGACAAAGTGTCTGATATCCTTGTAGGTCCCTCTGGTGTGACAACAAGGCAGCAGAGCCATGCTGGTGAGTGTGTTATACCTTTAATATTGCTAATTAAATGTGCATGTCATAGGTGAGGTGTAGGCCATGTACACGTAACACACCTACGCATAATGCATGCTGTGCATGTTTGCTGTGAGACTATGCACATCCTAGTAACGTGGGTAGCTGCCTAAAACACATACAATACACAGAGCATCCCAGACAATTGTGGCAACACTGCAGTGGACATTGGATAGGCAGAGTCGATACACATGCATACAGCATACACACCTTTGTCATACGCAGTACACCTTAACATGCTACACATGGCGTATTCAGACACCCGCTGTAAGGTCACACTACAGTATCACAAACCTCATCCACACAGCACACACAATATACCTGAGGGGTAGATGCCTCACATGTGGCTGTGCAACACTCTTCAACACATAACACATTCATGTTAGGCAATGCCCCCTATTCGGCACCTCATAAACCCATGTAACAACTGGCCATGAAATGGTGAATGTAGCCATGGTACTGCAGTTCAGTTACAGCATGCTATGTGTTAGTTTGGCACACATTAGTAGCCTTGAGTGACCACATGATGCTGCATGATGATGGCTCATGGTACTACACCCCATCCAGTTACAGTGGCCACAGTACTACACATATCATGAATTGCTATGCACCTCAATGTTGTGTGCGTGCAGACATATGCACCTATACACAATATGCATAGCAATCACCATTTGTAGAACATGACACACATATGTCTTGTAATGCTATGGGTGTATAGGTCACATGACACACATTGTGTATATGTGATGTTTCATGTTGCAGTTGTGTGGTAGCATGCCATGACATGGCTGGCACTGGCATGTCCACAATATGTCCAACACTCACCATAACCACTGTACAATGGCTATTTTGAGCAATGGTATTCCATCAGGTATACATGTACCACTCATCCTGTGTGTATACATAGCATGCATGTGCTACATGTGTCCACAATTATCTGCTAAAGACACAGATGCTCTAATCAGAAATGGATATCTATGTGACACACTGATACACATCCAGTCATTGTATGTATACCTGTGACTGATGGTGCACAGGACATTGCAGGGCTTTTAATACCTGCACAGCAATGTTGTGTCCATGTACATATTGCGTTCCAGGGTGAGGACATTCACTGAACAAAACACACATGCATCAAGGCCATGTATACTGTTATTAGCAAGGGCTGTCTACACTCACACTGCATGCTGTTGAGCAACACATGTCCTGCATGCTGTCATGTTTGATATAAATGTTTGGCTTGTCATACTGTACCCCCACACGCTGTTGAGTATGTTTGTGATTGCTGGTGGTGTGTGTGTGTGTGTGTGTGTGTGTGTGTGTGTGTGTGTGTGTGTCCATTCTAGTGAGGAGTGTATTTGTGTGCATGTATGCATGTGTGCATGTGTTCATGTGTGCATGTGTGCATGTGTGCTGACATCATGTACAGGTCGTAAAGTATGTTTCTTGTCTCCCTCTCACAGGTGCTGATACTGGGCTGGTTCAATGCAGCAGGGAAACTGATGTCACTGAGCATGATAGTGACAATGATGATAGGTATGTTGAGGCACAGGCGTTTTTGCCAGGGTCTATCGTTGGGCCACCAATCCACACTACACAAGTGTCCACCCCATCCATGCACACAGTCATACTGCCAATACATCCGTCACCAATGCCCTTAGCAGAAGGACAGCTTATAGCCGGCATTGGCCAGGACAGTGTGGTATCCATGGCACATGCATCCCGACACAGCAGCCATACCCAGATGTCTGGAAGGGTACCACATAGGCAGATGTCCAGGGGTTCTCGTCGGAGCACTGCTGCCCATCATGCCACTGGCAGACATGCCAGAGGTCTAACAACCTCACGCATGTTCCAGGCTGTCATGGAGGCACAGGCATATATGGAACAGTACACCAGACAGGGACAGAGGGCACAGAGGGCACATAACACTGCCATAATAGACAGCATCCGTGACCTAGCTGGTGCCATCTGCAATTACACTGAGGTCACCGATAGACGTTGGTGAGAGACACTAGATGAACTCCGCAATGTCATGTCCATGTGTCAGGACAGTGCGTGATGGTTGAGTCATCAACGTGGATGTATGCCAGCAACATCAGCAGCTGGCATTAACCGCAGACATCCCTCAAGTAACATCCACTCCCATAGTGCCAGTACCAGCCCCAGCAATGTTGGGGGTAGGCTGTCCATAGAACATCCTAGAAGACCACGTGCACGTGGCTCTGGACAGTCCCAGCAGGGACCTGGGTCCAGTGTACATCCATCTACCTCTGGGGATAGTACCCAGTCTGGCTTGGTACCTGATAGTGTCAGTAGCACCCCTGACAGGCACAGGTACCGTATCCATGGCCAGAGTCAGTGATCTGTAAAGCCTCGTAGGTACAATCTGTGGCTGTCCCACAAGTACTCGTATGTGGCAGCCACATGGTGGAACTGTATGCATGCAGACACACACACACACACACACACACACACACACACACACACACACACACACACACACACACACACACACACACACACACATTCATGTCTATTGGATGGCTCACTGTAGGTCTCTGGCAGACCAACAACACACCCTGTGCATATGATGAAACCTGTGCCACCTCCTGTCATCTGTAACATCGATGCAGGAACAGGCTACCATGGTGCTGATGCACAGGGTGTCTTTATAGCAGTATAGCAATGTTTGCATGTTGTCAGCAGTAGAGTGTAATGATATACTTGAAGGTGTAGCTGAGCAGGCATGATGCATTAAAGCTATGATTGTCATTGTAGTGTTGTTTACACCAGTGTTAGTTCCAATTGTATATTGTCTGCCTACGTGCCACTTGGCTGATGTGTGCAGTATTGGCAGCATGTGTTAGAGAGTGGACAGTATATGTGGGATGTGTGTAGCACATATTTGCAGGTGTACAGTTGTGGAAATGGTGGAGGTGCACTGTCTGCATGTACGTGCATAGTGGACACATGGGCAGGGTGACATGCTCTGTATTACACAGTAACACTCCATAGTTTCTATCGGTGGCCACTATGCATTGTACTATACACATTTTGGAACCTGACTACACATGTGTGTATGACATGGTTTGACACTGTGCTGTGTATGCTACTGTTACAAACTGTCATTGTTTTTCATTCTGGTAGTATACATGACTGCAACAGCCTGACCATAACCAATCGTTAGCTGATGTCCTGGCAACTGACACACAGATGTAGGACACACAGCAACATTTGGATCCTGCAGGTACTATACTATGCCAGTAACCAGTGGTATTCAGCTGCACCCATTACTGAGACCACTCCTGTTCGGCATATGGCTCTCTTAGGAACAAGCAACCCCAGTAGGGATATGTCTGTCCACGTGTGCTAATGCATACTGTGGCCTATACTGCATTCTCCAGGTGACACACACATCCTCCACAAGGGTATCATATAGACAGATACCTGTTGTCAAACCCATGCTATAAAGCTATAGGCGAAACTAAGCATAGTCATCCACCTTTATGGATCATAGTATCCCCACAGTACCACATAGGTAGTAGCCACCAACATCATGAACAGGTACCGATGTGTACATGCAACCTAGTGCTACGTCATCTCTCCTTTGATAATCACATTCCCTAAGGTATTTTGGAATCCCTCGGTGGATCACATAAGCAATCAGGGGTCTGCATGCATGTCCACAAAGGTTGTTGTACACCTATAATGCATAGTCATCCTTGACAGACTCTGCTGCATTTGAACTGGAATGACATATACCTCAGTCATAAACCCTCACACACACAATTCAATAGAAACCGTAATGAGTGTGTGTGTGACATGGATCACCTAGGCCAGGCATCACTGCAGTGGCTGGCCTTGTCACAAGCATACAGATGTGACCTAAGGTCTGTGAAGCAACAGCACAGTTTGGCAAAGATGCCAACTGTGTACTTAGATAAAGCAGGGTTCCCACACATGCAATACTTGAGGTAACATACGTATTTGTATTTGTCTCATAGCTACCTCACATGTACAATGCCTACTGATATGTCATAAGGTAGTAAAAGCAAAACCCCCAACACTGTCACATACACACTCACCAAGTGCAGGATTCAAACCCCTACCTAACTACTTCATAATACTAGAGAAGTACGCATCAACACGTCATGCTATACACATTACAGGGCAGTATCTTTTCCACAGGTATATTTGTAGGATGGTGACATAATCAGACTTGACAAAGAATAGTTTACAACTTTTAAGGTGTTTTGCTACTCTCCTAAAAGGTTGTTCCTTCCCAAGGCGACCACACACAAACATTAAGTGCAGGATTCAATCCCCTACCTAACTACTTCATGATACTAAAGAAGTACGCATTAACACGACACGCTATACACATTACTTGGAGAAATTTTTTCCACAGGTATGTTTGTAGGATGGTGACATCATCAGACATGACAAAGATATGTATACCACTTTTAAGGTGTTTTACTACTCTCCAAAAAGGTTGCGCCTCTCCAAGGAGATCACACACACACAGTTGTCAAGTACAGGATTCAAACCCCTACCTAACTACTTCATACTAGAGAAGTATGCATTAACATGACGTGCTATACACATTATTGGGAGAAATCTTTTCCACAGGTATGTTTGTAGGATGGTAGACATCATCAGACACGACAAAGATGTGTATACCACTTTTAAGGTGTTTTACTCCTCTCCAGGGAGATCACACATGAACACACACACAGTTGTCAAGTGCAGGATTCAAACGCCTACCTAACTACTTCATGATACTAGAGGACTACGCATTAGCATGATACGCTGTACACAATACTGGGGGTTCTGTTTTCCACAGATATATTTGTAGGATGGTGACATCATCAGACTTGACAAAGATTGGTTTACCACTTTTAAGGTGTTTTACTACTCTCCAAAATGTTTGCTCCTTCCAAAAGAGACCATGCACACACTCACTTATCAAGTGCAGGATTCAAACCACTACCTAATTACTTTATGATACTACAGAAGTACGCATTTATATGCCGCTATACACAGTTTACTGAAAGTAATCCTTTCCACTGGTTTATTTGTAGGATGGTAACATCATCAGACAATACAAAGTGGGATACATTAGGTGACATTAGGTGGGCTACATTGAAGGAATGTCTACACACTTTGGCCATGTCATCATCAAAGGGGTGTGTACTATCTACCTGTGTCCCCAGGGCCATAATGACTTTCTCCGTACATACTGGATTACCACCTATATGGTAATTTGTGTGCACTTTGTTGTACCCAAAGAGGATGACTATGCATTCTTTGGCATTCAGCTTGAGGGCATTGTTTTGACACCAGGTATCTGTCTCTGTAAGACACTTCTGGAGGATGTCTGTGTTAACCGTGCAGTCAATTATGGACCACAGTTACCATTCATCTGCAGACCTGTTCAACCATACACCTCCCATGCTTGCCTGTACCTCTGAGCAGTATCTACTGAACAGGTGGGGTCCCAGGACCAAGACCTGTGGGATGCCAGTTTTGACTGGCTTAGAGTTGGACATGGCACCAGCAACTCCGAACATGTGTGTTTGATCTGTGAGCCACCTGGCCACCCATCCTGTGACATAGCTGTTAATGTTCCAGCTGGTATGCTTGTCCATGATGACAGAGTGGGGCATGGTGTGGAAAGTCCTTTGTGAGGTCCAGGTGTGCTATGTGGACTACTTTCACCTCCATCTATGTCCTTGGTAACTGTTTGAAATAAGTCAACTAGGTTTGGGAGCCGGGATCTGACTTTAACAAGGCGAAGTTGTGGAGAGTCCAGTGTCTGGAGGTCACCAATGTCTCTGTTTATAGGTTCCATGACAACTTGCTCAATAGCTCTGTAGACCAAGCTGAGTAGACATATTGGGCAATGGTGTCCATGTTCTGTTGTGGCACCCCCTTTCTGGAGCTGGATGACTGTTTGTGTATGCCATGCTTTGGGTACATAGCCTGTGGTACACTTGTGTCTGGACAGTGAATGTGATTGAGGGTCCATTTCCTCATGGGCCTAGTGTATGATGCAGCCTGGGATACCATCCAGTCACATTGATGCTGTGTTCTCAGCTTTGGTGAGGGCTGTCTTTACCTGCATGTCCATGATGTCTGGGGCTCTGCATCCTTCTCTGATGGACACAGGCCCTTTTGGGTGTGATGGGGGGTGTTTACACTGAACTTGTCCCCCTGGATGTGGGCAATGAAAGTTGGTTTGGTGTATTTATTTCCTTTTTTCAGTAGCTGACGGCATATTTGGAAGTTGACACCTACATGTCTGGTATAGCTACCGAAGGCTTTGTGGTTGTTATTCTTACACTCCTTGGCTATTTGTCTTTAGAAACTGTCCTTGGATTATTTTATGAGCGATCATTGTTTCATCCTGATAATGATCAGTGATGCGTTTCCTTTAGTGAAGTTTGCTCTATCATGTGTTCGTTTCCTCCTTCTGTTGTCTAGCTTATTTATGGGCAACAACCACCTGAATGTTGTCCTATTTTTGGAGGTGTGCATCTTGGTTTTATTTGTGATGTCTCATTCCATGCATCCCTGTAGATGCTCATAAGATGCACTTGTAAATGATTCTGCGGATTGTATACCATTATCTTATAGCAAGAGGGCTTTGGAACACTCCACTTTGGTCTTGGGAAGTGTGCAGTTTGCTTTTTCAAATGTCTTCACAGTGGTTTCATTGACTGGCTGGGGGGGAGCGGATGTGGATGTCCAGTGTGATTACTTCATGATCTGATATTACCAGCAAGGGGTTTATCTCTGTAGTGGAACACTGGTACCCCATGTTGAGTGATGATCATGTCCAGTATGTTGTCACCTCTAGTGGGCATGATGGCCAGCTGTTCCAGGGTGTTAGGGTTTTTAAACTCAAGGAAACATTGTGCGAAGGACGTTGTACACAAGTAATTCCACCAGTCACTGTTTGGGTAGTTGTAATCTCCTCATATAATGGTGCTTGATAGGACATTTATACTTTTCACTGTTCTCTGGAATACTGAGTGAGGTTCCTGAGACAAGGTACGTGATCTGTAGCAGGCTACAATCTGATGGGCAGCTTTGGCCAATGTTAGTTGCACTTGCATGGTCTACAAGGCCTCATGCTGTGCCACTAACCTTAAGGTGTGGGTATCCATAGGGTAAATGGGTACACCCCTTCCTTTTGTATTTCACTTGTGGTTTTGGGTCCAAAGGTCAGAGGGATTGTGAGTGTTTTACATGGACCATATCCAACAGCTCTGTGTTTGACATAGCTTTATAAGTTAGGCAGTGAACACCTTCTGAGTAGGCGATATGCAAGGGAGTACGTATGGAGCATTTTGAGATGGTCTGTGTATGGCATGTATTTCAGGCCACTAATGCTCTTTGTGTGGTATTGCTGCTGGCTTTCCAGTTGTTGTAGTTGTCTTGTGAGGTACATAGCAACAGTGGTGTTGTACTCTATTATAGTTCTAGTGAGTGATGAGTGGAGGGGAACATTGTCCTCTTCTATTCTGCATGAGATGCATTTTGTGATGAGGTGTGCCACATGGGAGGGTTTTCTGACTACTGTGGGAATGTGATTATCACAGTTGTATCCACTGTCCACCTGTGACCCAAAGTATCTTGTCACACTTTCAGTGTGAAGTATACTACCACCTCTGTTGTAGTTCCTGGCTACAGAGTTTTTAACATAGGGGATGACAATGCACCTTTTGGCATTGAGCTAGTGCCCATGGCTTTGACAACAGCCATCTGTCCCAGTGAGGCCCTTTTGTAGGATGTCCACATCTTTTGTATTTACCATTATGGCTCTTGGTTTGCAGTCCTCTGGAAAATTCAGCTGCCACAGACCTGCCATGTTAATGTTTACTTCAGGGAAGTAGATACTACACAGCCTGGGAAGTTATCTGGTCCCATGGCTGCTGTGATACTGGCTTTGGAGAGTGTTTATTACCTGTGCAGCCATGATGACAGCAACTTTGCAGTCTTCCATTATAGAGATGTGCTCTTTCATGGGTGAGAGAGGGGTACAGTTAACAGTGATCCTATCTGCCAGGATGTTGGCAATATCAGTTGGCTCTGTACATTTACTGCCATTGAGCTATAACTCGGTACAGATCTGAGTGTAACCATGACATGAGCCTGTCTGTTGGGCAGAGATTTCCTGAGTAGACAGTATGCCACAGAGTACAGATTGGGTTACATTCAGTCTTATTGCATGGGGTGACTATTTGAGGCCAGTAATCCTCTTGTTAAGGTACTTCATTGGTCTTTCTAGCTGCTGAATGTGCCTAGTCGGATTCATCGCAAGTGTGTTGTGGTACTCTCTGACAGGTCTGATGACTGCTGAGTAGTGGGAACCTCCTTTGACCTACATGCACAGACCTTGGCAGTTTGTGTGAACATATAGCATGATTTTCCAACCACTTTGTGAATGTGTTTCTGGAAGTAGAGATGACTATCCACATTTGTCCATAGATTCCTAATTATCACATCCGTATTTAGCCTACGTGTGTGAGCATGCACAGTATGACCTTTCAGTGTGATGCTGAATGGAATCCACTACATTTGTTGGAGTGTGTGAGCATGCCCAGTATAGACATTTATACTATATGTGTATGGAAAATCAAGTTGTATTTTTACAGCAGGGCTCACCTTTGTGTCATAGATCAACAGGGTTCATGCTGTGCCTACAGGGCTTCCAAGCGACACTTTGCATAGACTTATCAACATTTCTACATACAGGGGGAACAGCTATTCTTTGTACATTTCTACCCGGGGGCACACCTGATTGTTACTGTGGGTATACATAGGATGTGGGTTTCACCTGACACTTATACACATTTGCTATGCCTGCACTGCTATGTACAGGACACCATTTCAGTCTGTACTGTTGCCTATCGTAGTGGCTTGAGGCATACTACTGTACTACAGATGCTGGCGTCCAATGTCACGTATATTACACTGCAACTTCATAGCCTACACAACCCTCATCACACCGCCTAGCCTGATTTTCTCGGTCTGCATATGCGTGTGGGGGTGGTTACCCATTTGCCTCTTTAAGGGCATGATACTGCATTTCTTTGTGTTTGCATTAGTGTACAATTGTCCTGCTGTGTCTGTGCAACAGAAATGCTATCATGGCTTAGTGGTTCAGTACTGTAACTATAGTGCACAGTATTCTGGGTTCGAGCCTTGTCATTGCTTTTTATTGCCATGCTGGGCAGACCAGACAGCTTAAGGAGCAGTAAAGCAGATATGAGCATGTTTAACTGACTTTGCTCAATTTTGGCCAACCTTGCTGCTTTATATTGCTTAAAACATGGCAATCATGCTTCAGGTGGTGCTGCAGGGCTGCCTATGTCAGATGCACATACTACACTCCCTATACATGTTTGGAAATAGGTAGTGTCAAGTTAGGTATCCCTATTATTTTATGTGTGAGTCAGAGGGAGGTATCATTTCCAGGGTTCCTACTGAGCCAGTTTATGTGCTATGTGTTGCCTCTTTGCCAAGGCCAAGGCATACTGGGCACACCTTCTCCTGCCTACTGGGGCAGGCTCAGGCTGTTCCTCCTCTGAGTCACACTGTGCCTGGGCAGGCCTTGGCAATGGTGGGGGGGCTGTTTGACCTGCCCCATGCTGTTCCTGCTGCAACTGTTTTCACAGGATCATATTGTGTAGCATGGCACATACCATGACAATTTGGGTACATGTAGTTGGTGAGTACTGCAAGGCTCCACCAGATGTGTCCAGGCAACAGAACTGTGACTTGAGCATCCCAAACACATGCTCTATTACATTTCGTGTTTGTGCGTGTGCCTCATTATGGTGTTCTTGTTCACGTGTGTGTGCATTTCTGATGGGTGTCATCAGCCATGGCTCCAGTACGTATCCAGCATCCCCCACTAAGTGACCGTCAGGGATGCCCCATTGGCAAATGTCTGGTACAGCTGTGACAGATGCCAGATATGGGAATCGTGGTAGCTTCCAGGGCAGCCAGCACACACATTCAGTACTATGCCCTGGGCATCACACACGGCCTGGCAGTTGATGGAGTGAAAGCCCTTGTGGTTGATGTTGGCCCTACCCCGCTCACCGACTGGTGCTTTGATGTGTATGTGCGTGCAGTCAATTGCACCCACTACCTCCGGGTATTCTGCTATTTGATGGAAGAGACGCATGTTGCTGGCCAATACCTCACGGGAATTGGGGAAATATACATGATCACCGACATGTGCTGACATGGCATTCAGGAACTGGTGCAGTACCCTGGATGCTGATGCCTGTGAAATCCCCATCATATCACCAGTCTCTGGAAGGTACCTGTTGCTAGTATTCTTAGGCCAACACATACCTTGGTTTCCACTAGGATGGGTTCCCCTCTCTTGATTCTGTGTGTGAGGCGTGGCCTACACAGCTCAATAATTTGCTGCAGGAGCTCTCTGTCCACTCTATAGTGCTCCACTATCTCCAGCTCATGTAGCCCCTGGTAGGTTACCCTGGGTCTGTACACTCTTCTCCATCTCCTCACTGTGGGTTGCTCAGCAGCATTCGCAATGGCACCACCCTCAGCATCTTGCACATGTCACCTTATAATAGAAATGGCAGCTGCTAACATTCTTTTGTCTCAGTTAAGCTTTTTAAGTTTTCACTTCTCTTTGTAGACTGCAGTGTTGCAGTGTTTCTGAGAAAAACATGGGGGAATGTTGTTTGCAGAGTTTTAAGTGCTGGGCTGGGCTAGGCTTGTGTACTGCCTGTGTAATTGGCTGATTCTGATTGATTTCACCTGGCAGCTCTGCTACTTCTCCTTGGTTAACTTCCTACTACTTCCTTTCCTTCCTTTTCCCATTTCTGTTTCCACAGGGGGCAGCGCCATGCAAACAAGTGCAAACACGCTCACACGAGCACATACGCATGCACACAGCCTTACACAGCCTTACACAGGCTTACATGGGCTTAGGTGGGTGCACTTTCATGCATACAGGCTTAGACAGCCTTACACAGGCTTACACGGGTGCACACATGCACACACAGGCTTAAACCGGTTTACAGATGCACACACGTGCGCACACAGTGTAAGCAGCTTTGCAAGAAGCTTCAGTGATAGTCACGGCGTACACCTTCAGTTTCTGGGTTTCAGTTTAGACAACTGTAGACATGCCTCTTCCAGTCCTGAGTACCTCATAGCAAACACATGCCACTCTGCTCCAATAAGCTTACAGTCTTTTTGATAAATACCCCTCATGATGTCACCTATCTTCTACTCTGTTACTCCCCTAATCCTACTCTTACACTCTAGGGACATGGTTGACATGGCAGGGAAATTTGGGATTCACTATCCTTATACTCATTTGCATAGGATTGCCTACTAATGCTTGGTTACATCTCTCAGACTGAGCTTCCCCCCTTAGCAACCACTACTCAGTTGCCATGTTGTCTTCAGCCTGCCATTCACCTGCATGGCAGATGAATATTTTAAATAAAATACCTATTTGTGGCTTTTATTTTTTGTTTTTAGGGTTTTTGGCGCTGCGCTACGCTTAAACATCAGAGATCGAGGAAAAAAAAATATTTTTTATTATTTTGCAATGGATAAAAATACCAATGGCCATATATTTGGCCATTGGCATGCTTCATCAACTGGATCCATCCTTTATTTGGAGCTGTCATAGCTCTGTTTTGCTATTTACAGAACGGTACTCAGTTGCCAACCAAGTACATTTCTGCAAATAACACTACTCTTACTAGGACAGTTAGTGTTTCCTGGATCGCAAATTTACCTCATTTGCATAGCTTTCAGCAGCAAATGAGGTAATTTGCATAAACTAACCCTGTCCGTGCAAGAGTCGTTTTAGGAGCTCTCTTACACACCCCTGCCGGCTATTCCTGGATCGCTCGGCAGACATGTTGGCTTGCTGGAGTCTTACTCTACTCTTAGACTCCGTGCAAGCTTTCGTGAATCCGGCCCCATGTCTCTTGTAATTTGTGTGTATGCTGATCATGTCTAAAATAGCTAAATGTGTCTGTAATTTTTCTTTGTGGAGCTTTTCTCCCCGGGCCTCTGCTGAAAAAGTGCCTTTTCGGCTCAGACTCCCCCAGTTAACAAATGTAAAATAAATAAATAATTGTTTTCTGTTGCCAGGAATATGTTGCAGTGATTATTGACTGTTTTTGATTTCATGGCAGCCAAGAAGAGTGGGGCTAACCAGATACCTTGTCTAGGAAGATGTGACAGGCTCTCCAAGAAGCAGAGTAAACAGACATCTGATGTTGTTAATCTTCTTTCCATTCATCACTGATCGGTTTGGAACTGAGTCAGCCTTATTGCAAAGCTCACACCGGCCAAAAAAACTCTTGAGCTAAGTTTCTACCCAGAATGTCCTTCTCCCTATTACCTCAGATCTTGTTTGCCGCATAGCCGTAGAGCCGTGTTTCAGCCGAGCTCTCAGCTAAGTGGAACTTTATTTGATATTTGTGTATAAAACTTTGGATATCTTCCTTTTTTATAAAGCAGATAATATTTCTAGTCTGTTTTCTTCCCTCAGACCTTGTTTTGTTCTTCTCTTTTCTACCCATTGTTACCGTTGGTAATCTTTCTAGTACCATTGTTTGTACGGCCTTTCCTCCCTTACCCTTGTGGTATTCCTTCAATACCATAGCTGCCATTTTTTTACTTTCCTTCCTGTATCCTGTTAGGATTGTTTTTTCTAAGGGGTTCCTGTTTTTCTCATATCTCTGTACTGGTACAATTGTGACTTTTTTTAACAGTGTTTGGCTTATTTTTTTTCTCTGACTGGTTATACTGTTGGCCTGTGGTTTCTCTATCAACACGTCGGATAAGAAAGGTACTTCAGGCTTTAAGCATTGTGGTTCATGTAAGGGCAAGTTACCTAATAGGGATTCTCATGATGATTGTGTATATTATTTGGGGGTGCCACACCTTTCGGTCCAGCCTCCTTGTGACATTTGTCAGATTTCGGTCAACGCACTCCTAATGAGCACAATAATAAACTGATACTGAAAGGCTTACTTAAGTCTCCTTTTTCAGAGGCCATTTCTGTGATGGAGGACTCAACCCCTCCCACTAAGGACAAAAAGAGGTCCCACTCGGGTCCCTCTTCACCATCGGGTGATCAGAGCATGCCTGTTGTCTTCGGAGCATAAATCTGCCTCTATGGCTCTGTCTTCTTCAGCTCTGAGCATCTCGAACCTTCGACACCGGCACCAGTTTCAACAGTAGTTCTGCCTCTGGCACCGATTATAGAACTTACCATGTGTATTTTGACTTTGGCACTGTGGCCACTTCTGCTCAGGGCACACCTTCGATGCCTTCAACACTGATGTTTGTGGAAAAGACTGTTTTGGTTCTGAGTGCCATTTCAGCACCGATCGTTTTAACGACTAAACTAGATTTGACCCCATAACTTCCAGTCTCGAAACTTGAGATTTTGGTGCTGGCAGTCCTTACACCACAGACCCGATACTCCCCTTCTGTTGATCTGTTTCTGGGCCAAGTGTATATACCGTTCATCGAATGTCCTGACTCCCCATCCAGAGTATCCACTAGATCCACCAGGAGCCTAACAGAACACGATATGGTGCGTCTTGTGGGCCAGCTGTTGGTAGCCAGGGGGATAGCCACACTTTCTAAGGCCCTTCTCCATGCGGGACTTGGGTTGTTTTCTCCACGGACTCCATCTTACTCTCCTCCTTCAACCATTTTGGTTCCTTAGCCTTCTGCTCTGACATCCACCTCAGAACCCATTTCCTCGGTGCTGATAGTGCACCTCACTCTGGCTCCAAATTGTCCCTTTGGTCCTCAGTTCCTGCGGAACTGGTCCTTCCTCAATCTGGGGATTGGGGAGCAGGTGCTTCGGCCCATGGTTCAGAGCCGTGTTTTTCCTCAATGCCAGTACCCTTGTTCATTCAGATCATGCTTGAGGCTTCATCTGTGGGGGCAGGTTCATCAGTGTGGGGTGTGACCCAAGTTCCGAGGTTGTCTTTCTCAGTTCCGGGCTCCTATCCCTTTTCAGATGGACCTGGATTCCATGTGATGGCGAGGGCTCGTGCTTCTGGAAACACTCCTGTGATGTCGGAACCCTAGTTATTACCTCCTTAGCTACAGCTGCCACAGATCACCCTCAGAGACACCGGGCAGAGAAGCCACAGGACACACATGTTCAGGGTACCTGCTCTTCTGAGCCCTCCTCAGGGATCCCCACTGAGGAGCCCCCTCGGAAGAAGATGTGCAAGAGGAAGCACATGGACTCACCTGAGGAGTTTTGATGGAAGACACAGATTACAATGATGATGAAGGGTCCCCATGGTCACCTCCTGACATCCTGGAAATGCTAAAATAGAGAGGTGACTGGAAGCCCTCCAACCCTTCACCTCAGGAGTCCGTGTTTCTACAGGCTTTTTGCACCCAGCCTTCTATTTCTTGGATGACCCCGCCTGCCGACGAACTCGTCCAGCACATCATGCAGCACACGTGGAAGAACCCTAATTCTATTGAGGGGATCACTCAGAGACCTGACAAAATTCGTTCCTCTCCTGAGGGGAACCCACATTGGTCCAAGGGGTTACCAGTCGATGCTATGGTGGTGGCGGTGGCCACGAAAAAGGACTTGGCTGAGGAATGTCCCACTGTCCACCCACCCAACAGGGAATCCCAGATGGTGGACAGACTTGGGAAGCGAGTTTGTGCATCAGTGACCTTTGCTATATTGTCCCTGAACTATTTGGCACATTTTACAAGGCTGTTTATACAATGACCCCAGTGACAACCAAAACGAAAATAAAATAAAATAAAAAAAATCACTGTGTTGCAGCCAAAATTCTCCACAACCTTCAAAAGGTATCAAATATTTTATTAAGACAAAAATGTTTAAAAAGTATTCATTGAGCACTTTCATCCTCTCAAAAATGGGGACTTCATCAGAATACATGCCTTCTGTCAAATCCAACATTTATAACCCAATGTGTTGCTGACATTACAGCCACACAAATGCATTTAAAGGCACAACCACTTGTTTTGGAAGGTTGTGGAGAGTTTTGGATGCAACGCAGTGATTTTATTTACGTTTTACAAGGCTCCAGAGAGACTTGATCTCCGAACTCTCTGAGACACTCACAGGACAGTTATCTGATGAGGTCAGGGACAAAATGGTCTCACAGTTGGCAACCCTGGAATCGATATCCAACTTGCCCATGAGGTTGCTTTCACATGCAACTGAAGGGGTGGCCAGAGCAGCGGGTTTGGGCATTGTCATGAGACATCATGCCTGGATGTGTATTTATGACCTCACAGACCCCTTAAAGCCTTCCTTTTTAAATGCTCCCATCGAAGCATCATCCCTTTTTGGCTCCAAAGTGAAGGACACATTAGCCAGATGCGAGCAAGATGGAAAGACTCTGTTTGCTATAGGCCTATGGTTTTCCAATCCTCAACGTACCTTGTCTAGGAACCAGAGGAGTGGGAAATTGTGGCAACAAAAAATTTTAGGGTCCTTTCCGTGTTGCACATGTAGATGATACCCCACAGAGGCAGAGGGGGTAACAATTCCAGAAGATGCCCCTACAGAGGCAGAGGGGTCCTCGTAACCAAGGCTCCAGGGACTCTTCCTCTGGACAGCCTTACCAGTGCTCCTGAGGAACAGCCCGATTACTTACCTTTGGAAGCAGTCGAGAGTCATTTCTCTCTGCACCAAGCTGCCAGGTAATCTATTACCACCAATTGTTGGGTGCAGAGTATCATCACCAGAGGTTACACCATTCCCCTTTCTTCTCAACCAAATATTCCAAGAAAGCTTCCCGATGTTCCACCCAGTCAAATGGAAGCAGCATCTTCAGAAATAATAAAGCTGTCTCAAAAAAGAGTCATGCAACCAGTCCCACCAGATCAAGTCGGATCCGGATTTTTCTCAACATTCTGTTTGGTGTCAAAAAATACAGGAGACTGGAGAGCTATTTTGGATCTCAGCAGCTTAAAAAAGTCTGTCACCCAAGCCAAATTCCAGATGGTCACAGTTCAGTCCATTCTCCCTTTTTTGAGAGAAGGCGATTGGATGTGCTCGATAAATATCCAGGATGCATATTATCACATCAAGATGGACAAATGCTCCAGGAGTCTTCTTTGCTTCTGGCTAGGGGCCAGTCATTATCAATTTCATGCCCTGCTGTTCTGACTCTCTATGGCCTCCAGAGTGTTCATGAAATGCTTAGCAGTGGTCACAGTTCACTTGAGGCTACAAGGATTCTGGGTATTTCCATATTTGCACAACTGGCTCATCACCACCCCCACCAAACATCTTCTGGTAACAGCATTGCAGTACACTCTCACTCTGGCAAAATTGTTGGGTATAATGATACATTGGGAGAAATCAAACCTTACTCCTACACCACAAATAGAATTCATTGGAGCAGTGTTCAACACCCAGTCCTGTCTAGTGTCACTCCCAAAGCACAGACTCCAGCGTTTTAGGCTACAGCTCCAAGTGATACTCTGTCACACAAAAGTTTCGGCAAGGGAAGTTCTTCAGGTCCTAGGTTCTATGGCAGCTTTGATCCCAATAGTGCCTCTAGCGAAGCTTCATATGCAGATCTTGCAGTGGCTCCTTCTTTGTCAGTGGTTCCCAAACTATCACCCCCTTCACTACCAGATCCGAAAAATCAACTCCTGCAAACAAGACCTCCTTTGGTGGATGAGGCCAGACACAGAACTTTGGAGTCGCCCAGTTCAATCACCTCAACCCAGACCCATTGTGACCATGGATGCTTCCCTGATTGGGTGGGGGGCCATTTCCAGGGAAAGACAGTTCAAGGCACATGGTCCACCTCAGAGGCCCACCTGCATATCAATGTTCTGGAACTGAGAGCAGTGCTGTTAGCATTGCAAGCCTTTCATTTGGCTCTTCCTTCCGGGACAATTGCAATCCAGTCAGACAACATGTCAGTGGTCTGGTATATTAACAAGTAAGGAGGAACCAAATCCTACCCCTTGTGTCAAGAAGCCATGAGAATTTGGCAGTGGGTGATAACTTCCAACCGCTTTCTGATAGCAATCCATATCCCAGGGAGCTCCAATGTAATTGTGGTCAAACTGAGAAGATGCATCCTCCTGCTTCACAAGTGAGCCCTGAACCCCAAAGTGGTGACAGAAATCTTCAACCACTGGGGCCAGTCTTGCTGTGATCTTTTTGCCTCTCCATCAAACAACAAGTGAAGCAGCTAGTTTACCCTTCTTCCCCCAGAGGGGGAGTCCCCAAGGGATTCTGTAGTCCATGATTGGCCCATGGGACTTCTTTACACCTATCCTCTCATTCTCCTGATTCCACAATTTCTAAAGAAAGCTCTTTGGTTGAGATGCAAGGTGATCCTCATAGCTCAGTTCTGGCCTCAACAAGTTTGGTTTCCCTTTCTTTGGCCTCACCTAGTATATCCGCCATGGATTCTGGACCCACTTCCAGATCTGATTACTGATCCCCCATCCAAATCTATCCAGGCTCAAGCTGACAACTTGATTTCTCCACTACCATTAGTTGCCAGGCAAGCTAATCTCTCCTCGCCTGTTCAAAACATCATTCTGGCCTCTCATAAACCATCCACCTGAAAACTATATTGGGATAAATGGAAGAGGTTCTTTATCTGGTCTAAGGATAACATGCTAGACCCTTATTCGGCTCCAGTAACTGCATTACTTCAATACTTGGCTAAGTTTTTTGATAATGGTGCCTCTGCCTCTGCTGTATGAGTACACCTAGCAGCAATTTCTACTTTCCACAATGGTATATATGGCACCCCTCTTATCTCTTTACGTCTGTGCAAGGCCTTCCTCAAGGGAACCTCTCATATCAGGCCTCCTGTAAGTCAGCCTGTGTAACCATGGATCCTCACTTTAGTCCTTCAGCCTTTGACTCAAAAACCTTTGAACCTGCTGTAAAGTGTGACCTAAAGTTGCTGTCTTGGAAAATTTTGTTCTTGGTAGCTATCATGTCTGCCAGAAGGGTCTTGCAGCTGCAGGCATGTGTATTAAGAGGCCCTATCTGGTCTTCCATAAAGACAAAGTATCACTTCAGATGAATCCATCTTTCCTTCCCAAAGTTGTTTCTGAATTCTTTATTAACCAGACCATTGATCTACCAGTGTTCTTTCTGAATTCTTCCAATAGGGGAGAGTACTGCCTTCACTCTTTGGACGTACATAGGCAACTGAGATTTTACCTAGACAGGACTAAACCTATCCGTAAGTCTGAACAGCTTTTCATCTCTTTTTTTGGGCCCAGAATGGGAGATGCTGTTTCCAAGGTTACATTATCGAAATGGCTAAGGGACTGCATACATTTCATTTATTCCCTCAGTAATGAACCTATGCCAAAAGTTAAAGCTTTCTCCACTAGATCTATGGGAACATCTGTAGCTTTCCATTGCAGGGCTTCCATGGATGACATCTGCACAGCAGCTACTTAGGCTAAGCCTCATACCTTTATCAATCATTACAAATTGGACTTGGTCTCCAGAGGGAGAGCTGCCTTCAGTTCAATGATACTCAGAAATGTTCTTCCATAAGGGCCGCCCATGGACCTCAAGGTAGCTTGGGATTCTATCCCATCAGTGATGAATGGAAAGAAGATTAACAATATCAGATAAAGAAGTTATGTCTTACTATAACATTCCATCTGTGTTGTTCATCGTCTTTCATTCATCACTTCCCATTCGTCTTCTCCCTCCAAAGGCTCCTGGGGCATGCTTTGGGTCCAAGTGGTATCTTAGGGTATTCGCGCAGAAGTGGCCTCCACTTTACTTCTTTTTTCTCTAGCAAACTTGATCTGAGGTAACAGGGAGAAGGGCATTCTGAGTAGAAACTTAGCTCAAGAGTTTTTTGGCTGGCACAAGCTTTGTAATAAGGCCAACTCGGTTCTGAGGGATCAGAACCGAACCCACCAGTGATGAATGAAAGAAGATGAACAATACAGATGGAATGTTATGGTAAGACATAACTTCTTTTTTATTGCAATCTCTACTGTACTATTTGAAGAAGGTGTCAGAAACATGAAATAACCTGTTCTGTTTGCTTCGCTCTCTTTCTCCACCTCTTTTACTTTTACAGGTTTAGCTGTGGGAAATGATGACGTGACGAAGTAGCCATCAAATTCTGCAATGGCCACTATGCCTGTTGTTTGGCGTGTAGAAGGAGACCTTGAGGGTGTGTTTGGGACTTCAAGGCCAATACCCAGGAGCAGCTGAAAAGGCTCCTCCTCTGAGGGTGATCTAAAAGGGTCATCTTTTGTCCTCTAGCAGTGAATGTGGTGGCTAGGAAAGACTGATTTTACTGGCAATGCATTAGCTACATGGGCATCCCAGAGAACCTTCTTATGTGACTGAGTTACATGAGTGGTAGGATCTGTCCATTGTACTCCAGTACATACCACCCTCTCATGATGCCAGTAATGGAGGTGACTGACATCTTGCTGTATTTCCCCCTAGCAGATCACCTATGGCCTATTGTTGTAGTCTCCTTTTTTATATATCCCTTCCTCTCCAATGCTTGCAGTCCAGTCCATTCCAGCACCAACTGTCCACCCTCTGTAGATTGGCAACTCTCCACTGACAGCCCCTCTTTGTCACCCCTGTCAATTTTTATCTGCAGACCTTTTTGTATACTACTGCTTCCTTTCCACAGCCTCATTCCTATCTGCATTTGCTCCATGCTACGTTAACCCTCTACTCTTCTTAAAAAAGTAGAAAATATGCATCTTTCTCATATTCTTGTCTTTCCCAACACCTATCTGCCCTTCATTTTGACCTTTGACATGTTTCTCTGCTTGCTCTTTTCATTTTCTGCTTGTATGCTTGTACAATCTCTTGCTTTACTCCACAGTTATATGATGAAATGTCATACTATGATGGTCTTCTATGGGCTGCTTTGAGTGCTTGTGTTGCAGCTCCTTGATGTTTCATTGCAGATGGAAACATACATCACACTGTAAACACCACCTGCCTGGTGCTACCCCTTGGATTATATGACTGCACATATTGTGGTCTTTCCAGCTTTAGAGTTACTGTTATTATCAAGGTCGCTATATTTTATTGTGTGTATCTGCTTCAGGCATGACAACTCTATAGTGGCATTCATGCATACTTTATCAGCATCAGACAGCATCTCAGGAAATGCTACATACTTTTTATCTCTGCTTGATAGCATTAGGCTTCTTTTTGAATACCACTGTATGTGATATTTGCCCAAGATCTTCACCAAATCAAATGGTTGTGGGTTATATGTAATGGGTGTTCAGATAGATATATTGGCTTTAATACATAGCTACATTAAAGAAGAAGAATACAAAAAATGAATGAATGTCTGTCTCTGGGTAGAAAGGTTAGCTAAATCTTACACTGAATCTTGTCAAAAGACTCCAGCTGTTAAAGTAAGAAAAGAAGTTGTTGAGAAGACTGCCAGGGAAGTGCCAACACTTATGAATACATTAAAGGAAAAAGATGCAGAAACTGAGGAAGGAACAGGTGAATCTCATAGTGAAGTAAAAGTGCCAGTTAAAAACAAGCTCATACATCTTTGGCAAAGACAACAAAATAACTACTGAAGAAGAGAAAGAAGAGCTACTAGTACTGCTGGTGAAAGAAAATAATTTTTGTGAGTTACCTTTCACAGGCAATGAAAGAAAGGGAGTCTGTCATTTATAAAAGAAGAGGCCTTGGCAGCCACTTCACAGCATAATACTGAGACAGAGAAAATGCCAACTTCATTGACCTCCAGAATATCAAGAAGGTGCAAACTGAAAGACAAAACAGTAAGTAGAGCTGAGAAAATAAAGCAGGAGTAGATGAGGTAAAAAGGAACAGAACAACCCCACTTCATAACCATACTTAAGGTAAGAAATTGCCTGCTCTACATGGTAAATAAAAGCAAAGAAGAAATAGTGACCAAGTAATGAGTTACAAGGTAGTTCAGGACACATGTAATGATGGTAAGATATAGCCACATTTTGAATGAAAGAATGAATAAGGTAAATATTAGGATTTCAGCTAGATTTTACTGGTCTTGAGTTATGAAGGACACAGAAAACTGCAGTTTGCTCACTGTATTGAAGGACAGCTCAGAATCCAGAATTTAAGAACCCTGTGATATCCTTAACTTCTATGAAAGTTCAGTTTGAAAGAAATGCAATGGACATTACATATTTACTTGTAAAACTGAGTAAAAGCAATCAGAATATAGTGATAATAATTGAATATGTATTGACATTTACTAGGGCAGTACCCCAAAGAAGAGTTAATGCAAAGTATTAGTAAATGAATGGGTGATGCTCTTTTCCAATGTCAGAATTCATCACTAAATTGTTAGTGTCTAAGGCGTCCTATTCTTGTTCAGCACAGTGCATAAAGTGTATAATTTTCATAAGTGAAAGAGCCATATGCAACCCTCAAACGGATGGGCTACTTTAGCATTTTAATAAAACTTTGAAGTCTATCCTACAAAACTCTACGAGACTGTATGGGAGAAACTGGGACCAACAGCTTTCCTATCTTCTGTTTAGTGAAGTACAATACCCCAGGCCTCAAATGGGTTAATGCAATTTAAACCGCTATGTGACGCACATCACTGAAGCTTGCTAGGTATAGCAAAAAAAAATGGAAAGAGAAAACACTGCTTTAAAACTGCAATCAAGCATTTTACAGACCTGCAAGATATATTAACAAATATACAGATTATAATAAAATAACACATGGAAACATATTAGATACAACAGAGACCATATAACACAAAAGCTTGTCTCACAAAATTCAAACCAGGTGATAAAGAGGTTGTAACCATACTACCTGCTGAATACAAGTTGTCTTCAGAGTGGAAATGACATTTTGAAATTGCTAGTAAAAATAAGTGAAGAAAAGTATAGAATGAAACAAGCCAATGCAAGTTAAGCATGGCAGAAGCCCACTATTTGGGCCATGTAATAGGTTGAGGGATAATGGTAAAACATACTGAGAAAATTGAAGCATTAAAAACTTGCCCTCAACAACCTCTACAGAACAGATTAAGCCTGGTTTGCAATTATCATAAAGTTATTCCTAGTTTTGATACAATAATTGACCTAATGACTGACCTCACCACAGATAAGGCTCCACTAAAGTATAAGTGGACAGAAGAAGCAAAAATGACTTAAGCAGCAAAAAGACATGCAGTATTCAGATCCAATACTAGTAGCGCCAGAATTTTATAAACAATTAATAACTGGACTCTGAATAGACCGAGATCTTGTAAACACATGGTAAATAATTATGTTTTCACATTCTAAGTACAATTACTGTAGTTCCCAGCAGAAAAACATTAAGTACTTCAGTTACAAACCTCATATACTTTTCTATACATTTCATAGAAATAGGTCAGAACTTTATTTACCTTTCCATGTTACAGAAAAACACATATTACTGATTAAATAACATTGCTTTAGTTTACCTTCTGCAAGTTTTGTAAAACTTTACTGCAGCTCACATATCTGTTATAATCTGCCTTAGAAAACAGTGGCATATTTATTCTCAGATACCATGTATTCTCCCACTATCTAGAACTCAATCAAGTTTTCTTGTGACACCCACAAAGAACAATGCTTGAGGTTATAAGCATCTACCTGAAAAACAAATAATTGGTAGTAGTCAAAAATTGCCAGCAAAGGGGAACAGCTCAAGCCTTATATGAACATTGGAATGCTTGTTGCAGTCTGGAGTCCAGACAGCTTTTTCTGGTTTATCCTTTCCGGTAATGTCTATAAGGGGTGTGGATCTCATACAGAGGATTATGATCAAGTTGCTGATCACTCAAGAGGCGTATTTCTTGGCATCCATGTCAAGAACACATAATAAAGAGTTATGATCAGCGACCTGTTCATAATTAAGAAAATAGCAAAGCGTTCCAGGCAAACAAAACCCGCTACTTGACTTTAAAAACACAAAATGGATTTATTACATGAAGTGCTTTTCGTCCAGTAAAAGTACATGAACTTATTCAGATAAATTATACAAACACCCTTCCATTTTATATACCCCTCCTTAAAATACCTTGTGATCAGTACACCCATTTACTTAAAGTGCACTTGCATTAAAAAAGTTTAATTCCATGAAACAAAACAGAGAACTATAAAAATATTCTACATTTTGTAAACTTAAGATCACATAAGCTTGCTACTATATTTATATTTTCAATTTTTTTAATTTTAGCAAGCTGTGGAGTGAAAACATATCACTGAGACCTGGAATAGTATATGCATCCAAATGTATTTGCCATCACATCTCTAACAATTCTAAAAATACAGATGTGGGACCCTCCCTTCGGGTTTATTGTAACCTGTTCTATAACCCGAAATCTGAAAGCATGACCAGGATTTATACTGACATGCTTTGCCAAAGCGCTCTCCACCTTATTTTTTGTAATGCTATACACATGCTCGTGGATTCTCTATCTTAATCTACATTCTGTTTTTCCGACATAGAAGGAAGGACACATTTAACACTTCTTAGATGGGCAGTTATATTTGTTGTTATTTTTCAAAGTTTTGCAATTAACTTCGACACTGCATCCTTCCTCTGTATACTTACAGTAAAGGCAACTGCCAAATTTGAATGTCCCTGGATTTTTACTCTTAATTACTTTCTCACTTTCTAAGAGGTTTAAGTTTACAAAATGGAACTCTTTTGTATTTTCTTAGTTCATTTGGTCAGTTTGTGGATTTTACAGTTTGTAGACTTGATCATAATTCTTTGTAGTGCATGGAGCTTTATGGTTCTTATGCTAAGTGTTTTGATGGATTTCAAAGCTGTAAAACACTTAGGGGCATCAAAAGGGCAGTATAACCCTTTCCTGTACATTTACACTTACCTTTCATGCTTCTCAATGGTTCAGATATTCACAGAATGTACAGATTTTTGCCTCATTTGTTTAAACTTTTCCTCATAAATTCCATAGATGACAAATCACAGAGGACTGAAGTCAGTGAATAGTGACATACATTTAAGTCTCAGAGATAGTGTCTTTTAGAAAAAATAAATCCTGGCAAACACATCCTGTTATTCTAGCTACTTTCTAAGTTTGCAAGAAAAAGGGACATGTTATCCCTGTGAACAGAGGTACCACCACTGTCATTAACTGGTCAGTACTGGCAGATATGACTGCCTAGTATGGGATTCGACCTTACCAACTCTAGCAGAGGATGCTTAACATTTTTTAAGGTAGGGTCTTGCACCACTTTAATGCTTAACTGATTGGTCTTTTTCTGAATTTCAGAGAGTAATCACTGTGCTCCATGCTCTACAATACAGTAGGAAGCACACTTCCTATAGCAGTCCATTGTTCCTAGTAATGCCCTTACTCCTTCTTCTTTGTAACAGCAGTAGGCCATGGCTAAACTTCTTCCATCTTGGCAGGTTCTGGCCCAGTCTTACCACCAACCATTTTCTGACCCAGATAAGATACTTTTGTAATTCCTACTTGAAATTTATTGACATTTCTATCTTACTTTGTCCCTTTCAGTCTGCCAAACACCTCAATATAAGGTTGAACATGTTCTTGCCAAAACTGTCTGTAGATTGCAATTTCATTTAGTATAATCAATAGCTTATTTATCGGCCTCTGCTAGGATGTGCTCTACCAACCACTGGAGAATTGCTGGGCATTTTGCTGAACTTACATAACCTAAAATGGATCATTAAAAAGCTGACCTTTCTCTCAAGACATATGTTAAGTGTATCTGCTGATAACCATCGTTCAAGTGAGTAGTAGACCCAACCAGTTACTTTAAGATTTCATATTTCCTGCTCATGGGGTAAGCATGCAATTCTATGTGACTATTCAGTTTCCTATAGAATACAAAGAACCTAGTGATGCAGTTTTCTTTGGCTCCAGCACTACCAGTGAGACACAGAAACTGTTGGACTCCTTGATTATATCCGCATCTAATGTCTCCTGCAGATTTTATCTCAGCATTTGCTTAACCCACTTTAGCACCAAAAAAAGGGGCTTGTGTGATGGGCCACTGGGGTTCTGTGTCACCATGGTTCCCTACGTAGTAGGTGCAGCCTGGCATTCAGGTAAACATGCTCACATTTTTCTGCCTAGATCTCCAAAACCTGCATAGGAAATAGTTGCTGTTAAAAGGCTATC
The DNA here is from genome assembly GCF_019279795.1 of Protopterus annectens. Classification (NCBI taxonomy): domain Eukaryota; kingdom Metazoa; phylum Chordata; order Ceratodontiformes; family Protopteridae; genus Protopterus; species Protopterus annectens. The sequence continues at coordinate 1,309,971,663 of NC_056731.1, read as the reverse complement.
TCCTGGACTTATCTGTAAAACCAAGCCTCACTGAGAGGGTTTACCACAGCATCCTATTACAATTACTATGGTTACCCACTGCGGCTGCTGCAAATAAGTGTTCATCACTGTAGATTTCATCATGTTAGCATAGCAGAGTTTATGTTTCTGTCTCCTACCTGAAAGGTCTGCCATGTAGTTAACCTCATTTATCTTTCTCACTCTAGTGAAAGGACTCTCTCATGGTGTCTGCAATTTATTGTGTCTAGCAGAAATAAGTATCGCAATTTTCTACCCAACAGACTACTCCCTGGATTCACCTGCCCTTTTATCCCAGTCATTTTTCTGCTGCTGGGCATGTACTAGGTGATGATCTGTCATCTGCATAAGTTACCTTAGCTTAATCATTAAGTTCTGAACTGTCACCTGCATACGCTACCTTAGCTTGATCGTTAAGTTTTGAACCTACTCTATATCTTGTAGGAATATCAAGTCACCCTTCTACTCATCAGAAATTAACTCCAGGGACACTCTTACCTTGTTACCATATATTAACTTAAAGGATGAAAACTCTTGATTCCTGAGTCACTTCACTGTATGCAGAAAAGAGATGAGACAGGTTCCTGTCCCACTTCCTAATGAACTGATCTGTAAATGCTTTTAAAATGGTATTTAATGCAGAGTTTAACATCTCTGCCATATCATCAGTTTGCAGACAGCAGAGAGAAGCCTCTGAATGCTCTACCCCATAACACTTCCACATAGAGACCAGGAGGTCTGAAATGAAAATGCTGATAATTTCTAATAAAGGTTTGCCACCTTCCCTGCCTCAACAGAAGACAAAGCAACCACCTCAGGGTATCTAGTAGCATAGTCCACTGCCATCAGGATATACCTCTTTCTGGTGGAATTTTAGGTAGTAAGTGCACCCACATTATCCACATTTATCCTGATTTTTTTTTCAGTAATAGGCAGGAACATCAAAGCATCTTCCGTTTTTTATCTCCTGATTTGCCTACTATCTTGCTCTGCTCTCAGGACTTGCAGTACCCTGTTAGATCTTTTGCAATACCTGGCTAATAACACATTTTTCATATGCCTTCTTTTGTAGTCACTATAACTATATGGCTGAAAACAGTATATTTGGGTTATGGCCAGAAATAGCAATTGGTAGGCCTTTACTACAACCAGATACTCTATCACTTCTCCCTATAACCTTCCTTCAGGAGTCCAATCTCTATATAATAACCCCTTGTCCCAATATATAGAATCTCCCTGTCCTTGAGGAATAGGACCTTCTGTGGATAATTTTCTCAAGCTCTGATAAGTAAGCTCTAAGAACTGAGGTTCTCTCAACTCTTTCTTTGTCTCCCTGCTCAGTTACCCCTAAGAACCAGGTCTGGCATCTTTTGGCAGTGGTGTCTTAAATTCTGACTTTGTACTATCACATAGTTCCTCCCTTGAAGCAAGCCTTTTCAAAGGAAGCTCTCTGCTTCTCACAGGTATATCTCTGGTTTAGGATCTCTGCTATATACAGCCCCCTTTGAAATTGCCACATTACCAGTATCGGTCTGAAGTGCAGGCACTAACCAGATCTCTTCCTGCTTCATTTCTCATGCACTTGCGTCTATGTCTGGCTGCATCTATCTACATGTATATTCAAATGTACTGCGTTATCAAACTCATTCCTATTAAAGCATCCACTAAGATAAACACACAAATACATATCACTTTTCCTTTTTCCACTCCAAACAGCTGCTGGCCAGTGGAGCACAAGAAGATGTTCCTCCTGTGATCCTCATTATACTGGACTACCTAAACAAATAGTGCTCCCTTTTAACACTAGTTATGCCAAGTGTTTTACCCTGCTGGCAATGATCTGTGCCCATTCTACCAGAATATTGTCCAGATCCTTGAAGTAGTTTGGCTCACCACTGTTGTAGTATTAGCCCTGCTTGCTGTTTCCTGTTCCTACGTTGTCTCCACAGACATTGGTGCCTTATATGCTCCTTTTGGTTTCATTGTAGACACCTAACCCCAAGAATTAGGTATGTATTAGACTAAGTGGCTTCTTCCTTCGCCTGCAAATCCTGCTATAAAGACTTATGATTCCACTATGGATCTTCTTATAGCCATATGTAGTGTTGGATGCTCCTACTTTTAATTGTTTATTTAACATTTGTTTACTGGGAAAGTCCAACTGAGACAGAACCCATTTTCAGTGCAGCCATGGGGAGAAATGCTCCAAATGCATCTCTTTGCACTGTGGAAGGAAACTGGAGCACCTGGAGGAAACCCCCCACAAATGCAGGGATGACAGGGAGGACATGCAGACTCCACACAGAGGGCACCCCAACCGAGAATCAAACCAGTGAACCTCTTGCTATGTGGTGTCAGTGCTAACCACTGCACCACTGTGCCACCCAAGTTATGTTGTAGTTGTGACCTGATAGTTACATTGATATTGCCCTTCCTCCATATTGCTTCCGACACTCATGGTTTGTCAACCAGATTTTCATGACTTTTGACAGAACAGCAAGTCTTTGCTCTTTCTGCATGTTTCAGGAGTCAGTTGAGAACATAGAGAAAAACATTGTTTAATGTTATCATAATTCAAACAACAAACAGTCATTTTTGTTGCAGCATGCTTTGCTTTTCTTTAAGCAGAGGTGTTAGTAACCTCACCCATTGCCTCTGGTCAATATGATGATTGTTATATGCTCTTTCAAATGCCCAAATGAAACTATCAAAGCCATCTCCCAGTTTACACTGTGGAAGTAATCCGGTACTAAGACTGGTATAATGGATTCATCTTTCCCCTTCCTAGTAAATGTTTTTGTGGCAAAGCATCAACATTTGCTTTCCATGATTGTGTTCCCTTTCTCTTTCTTCAGCTTTCCCTGACTTCCTTTGCATCCCAAGCATAAAAATGTTTTCTCTAGGTCCGATTTGTTTAATAATGACTGGGTTTGGTAGTCATATGGGAACAAGATGGACTGTCCTTTATTTTCGTGCTGCATACTCACATCATATGGCAGATTGTCTCGCAGTTCAGTGGAATGCATTCCAGCTGCATTAAAGTCTGCTATCATGTTCTTCTTGGATATACTGGCATGTAGAATTCCCTTTGTTTTATACTTTTTAGCCAGCTGTGACACTGGGATCTTGGTGTATTTTTCAGAGTTTATTTTTGACTGTTTCCTAAATTTGTTCAAATAAAAATACAACACTCAATGCACAAACTAAATGTCTGTATGCTTTCCTTATGGCTGCAAGGATACATATACCTTTGGTGATAAAACTGCCTTGCAAACTAAATAAGTCAAACTGCAGTATATACATCACTTCTTACCAATGTAAGAATAAGACAGTAGATCAGGCTATGATGCTTGACTACACTACTCTGCCACCATTACATTTCACCTTTAAATCTAATTATTTTAAAATGTTATGGTCACCAGTTTTATGGTTTCTTGATTCCCACCCCTATACTAAACAGATTAAATTTAAAAACCCACATACAAATGCGAAGCACTAAATAACTTCTTAAGTTTAGCAAGCCAAGGAGGACATGCAGAAAATAAGAATTGTTGTGATGAGTTTGAGCCCACAAATCCACACCCTATAGCAGAATTCACACTTAACAACCATCTAAGCTGGTCTCTGGCCTAGTTTCTCAGACCCTTTTCACCCCCCCCCCCCCGAGTTTCAGTGCCTTCCAGTAAACAATTGCACTCAGTGACTGGACTTTTGATAAACTCTCTTACAAACAAAACACACACACACACACATACACACACACACATACACACACACACACACACACACACACACACACACACACAAGCTTATTAGTTTCCTGGGAAGGCTTGTAATATTGTCCAACAGATTCCTGTACTGTCTTAAAGTTTTAAAGTGTCACCAACCCAGATTGCCAGACAATTGAACTCCCAGGCAGTATTCCACTCTTGTTAATAAGTCAAATAATTATAAAGACAAATTGAGTTATGCTGCACAGCAGTCTGGCCATTGAAATGTGGATGTTAATAGACTGTCATTAGTTGATATTAAACACTATTTCTTAGATAGGATAAAATGTGTCCCTTATTCCTCAATCCTAGGTCCTCTGATCTTCAATATTTTTATAAATTGACCTCCATACTGCAGTGGGGCAAGTCTCCTTCATTCATTGTCCAGACAACTCCAGTATAGTCTGCACAGATACAAAAATGTCATCAGTACAAACTATTATAAAACAACCATACTCCCCCATCAGATTTTTTTTGAACTAATTTAGTCTTGTTCTGAACATAGCCAAAACAATAAAGTCTACTTTTCATCCCAACACACTATTCTTATCTCAAACATACCTTTACTATATCTTCCACACAAAACAATACAATTGAGGTTGCACACATAATAAATTACTTTGGTCACCATAGCTGATAATCTAAATTTGACCAATACATTCAAAATAGTACACTGCCCTCTCATATCTACTGCCATCTCTCTCTCCTATGTCTCTCCCCTATTAACAAACATCAGCTCTTCCCATTTAACAAAACTGGAATAACGTTATAATAAAATAACAACATTTGCAACCCATCTTCCCAGTAAAACCCATCAATGCCTAGCACGCAACCAACTAAACTGGTTGGAATTCCCCAGTCATTAAAAATTCAGTCACCTTAAAGTGCCCCAAAGTATACTTCATCACCCAAACAAATTTCCAGCATGGCTAAGAGTAATGCTGTGGTACTCTTCATCTAGATCACTCATGTCTAAGGACATATATCTTGCCCAAGTCCATAGTCCAAAAAATAAGCATGGTGAAACATTATATGTTCCCAAATGCCAGAATACTCTCCCACAAAACTTAAAAATCATAAATCCAAAATAATTCAAAGCAAATTTAGAACCCACCGCTTGGAATCCAAACTATACTCCGGCCACTCTTCTCCTGGCGAAATGTTGCTATATTTCTATCTGTCCCTTTTCTGTATTGCTGTTTTGGTCTGTCTTCTTGCATGATCTCCGCTTCTGGGCTTTCATCAGGAGACCCAATAGATTAGCCACACTTAGAAATTCTTACCAAACAATTTGCTTTCATGTAATAATAGCTTTCAGATTCTATTGCACTTGTCTGTTAACCTAATGGAAGTTCTTCATATTACCATTACTCCTTATTAAAACTGACATGTAACTCTGTGGAATACATTGATTTCTGTGTTCTATCTCTTCTGTTTTTTTTTTCTTTACGTACTAATTTTTATATCATGTATGTGGTAGTTAACATATTCTGTTTTGCCTTGTGTTACATTGCACTGTATGACATCTTGTAAGATTTGTGAACAGTGGAGCTTATCTTCTAGGCTTGCACACTAAATGAGCCTGCTATGGCCCAACTGGACTTTCCTGCTAAACAAATGCTAATAAATAAAGAAAACAAGCAAGAAAGAAAAACACCAAAATACTAATACATAATTAAGTAAAGATCTGACCAGCCACAAACTTTTAAAAATGAATAAATAAAAGTACATTGTTTAGAAAAAGTGAGCTATGCAATTCAGTTAACAGATAACTATGCAGACAGGAACCAAAATGACACTGTGAAATAGAAATCAATCCTCAGCTAACTGAATGCAGAAAAAAAATCTGCCTACAGATTGCCTTTTTCTTTTTATTTTCTGGAAAGATTTGCTGGATCATATGCTAAACTATTCAAATTTTCAGGAAGTAATGTCACAGAAAAAAATGTAGCCAGTGGTCCACAGCAGGAAAAAAACACCAACGTGTAGAATCAAAATCTTAGTTTAATAAACAACAGGAACAGACAAAAAAGATAAGCGCTTTCACTATTAGCTTCTTCAGATCTCTGTCTCTAGTAAATCATATCATCTGTTTTATAGTGCAATCATTTAATTAACCAACCAATAAAACAAATTGCATCTATGGTTACTAAGTAACTAATTAAGCATACAAAAAGGAAGAAAACAAATTGTGTCTACGGTTACTAAGTAACTAATCGAGCATACAAAAAGAAAAAAAACACATAAACTAATGCTAAAAACAGTGATGTCAATTGTAGGAGCAAATCTGAAAGCTGCTGAAATACAAATAGCTTAAAACTTGATAAAAATACAATTTGTTATAAAATAAATTCATTATAAAATATATAAGTTAATACTCTAGAACCTATTTCTTTCTTAGGGGTCTAGCTCTTAACGCAAGTTGAATGGAAACATGTTCATTCAATCCAGCAGCAATATGTGCCTCAAGCTTAATAATCCATTTTAACTCTGCTTGATAAGTTTTGATAACTAGATCTCCATGTCTAGGACTCTCATATATCACTTCTAACACTAAAAATTTAAAAATGTGTTCATCACCAAAGGTGTTAATATGTTTCGCTATGGCACTGTAATTCATGCCCCTACGTAGGCAATACAAATGATCCCGTATTCTCTCCCTGAGAAGCCTATTGGTCTTGCCAACATAAAAACACAGGCATAATGTACAGCGTCCAAGGTAGACTAAATTCGTAGTGTTGCAGTCAGCTGGAGGAAAATGGGTAAAAACCCTATCACTTACTGGTTGTACAAAAGACGCGGTCGTACAGCAATTACATTTGTTAGTTCGCTCTGCAATTCCAACTTCATTTGAATATAACTGTCTGGGATAACATAATCTTTGTCTGAAGTTACACTTATTCCTGTACCCAGACCTAGGTCTAGTACCTACAATCAGACCAATCTCTCCATCAGTACCCAAAATTGGCCAACGTTTGTATATAATATCCCTAATTCGCTTTTCATCACTGGAAAATGTGAGACAGAAAAAAAGGGGTGTGAGTTGTATTACTCTTATAAGATTGAATGGAACAAGATGACGAAAAATAGGGTTTACCTGTAGTGGGTCTACACGGTCTGACCATCTGTTGTGTCTGAGTTATCTCATGACTTCTATAGCCCCTAGAGGTGAAATCTGTTCGCATTTGATGCAAACCATTCTCAAAGTCTATTATGCAACCGACTTGTTCTCAAATTCTGTCCCTTCAAAATGTTTCAAAACACATGTCCAGGATGCACACTACTATGATGTACGTAAGTAGGCCTATAACAATCCTTTCTATGCAACATCATGATTATATTTTGATTATCATCCTTGGCCAGTTGAATATCTAAAAATTCAATATTTTCACTATTATATTTATATGAAAAAGTGTTTTTTTTTGTGACGGAAGAGTGATTTTTTTTTCCCTGGGGAAAAAAAAAATCACTGTTCTGTGTTTTCGTAGTTATTGGGTTTTGAACTTCATGGTGCGATATTACATCGTTTGGACTCCAGTGAGTTTGACAATGTAGTATAGACCCATATATATATATATATATATATATATATATATATATATATATATATATATATATATATATATATATATATATATATATATATATATATATATATATATATATATACATATATACATATATATATATATATATATATATATATACACAAAACTCAACAATGCTGAGACACATTAATCAATTTCAGAGAGAGAGATAGAGAATACCTTGCTATATCACTATAAAATATTTTTGTGGACAGAACTTGTGTTACCTTTACCGCCATAAAGTACTATTTATTTAGTAAATTTGTGTTAATCAGTGACCATACTCCTCTATAATGACTCTACCATTAGATGATCTCAACCCAAAATTATCCAGATGGGCTTTGACCCTTCAGAATTGAATGTGGATGGGCTAGTTCAGCATACATACTATCCAAAAGTACAGAAACTAGTGATTCTGTGCTGGGAGGTGGTGGCTGAGCCCGATGAGCACACTGCTTACTGTAGTTTTGCATTTACCATTTATATACATGCTTGGGGTGCCTTTACTAGAAGATGTGTCATAGAAAAGAAATGCAAAGTTCTATCTGTGAAGTAAGGAGGCATACCAGAGAGAAAGGCAACTCCTATGACAACTACTGAGGCCCCCCTCTCTGTAAGAGTATAACATAGCCACCACCATTTGAAGTAGTCAGATTTCTGACTTCTAGGTATAGACAGGGTTCTGAATAGCAGTTTTCAGTGAGTGGCATGTGTGTGATGGATAAAGGCCATGTGCAAGGCAGCCCTGAACCATGAAAAGGGATTGAAGCTATTAGCCTGTGAAGAAAATGCTAACGGAATGCCCTTGTCTGTATTAAAGAGTGATGATGGGAAAAGTGGTATCTGTAAGAACTGTATCTTTGACTAAACAGCTTTAGGAAAACTCTCTGTAGTCACAGGAAGGAATACTTCTATATATAAGTATTCCTTTCACACACACATTCACAGACACACACATATATAATATATATATATATATATATATATATATATATATATATATATATATGTGTGTGTGTGTGTGTGTGTGTGTGTAAGTGTGTGTATATATTATACAGTATATATATATATAAATATATATATATATATATATATATATATATATATATATATATATATATATATATATATATATATATATATATATATATATATATATATATATATATATATCAACTTTGTTGACCAAGTAGGTGAGCTGGCCTACAGACCAGTTTCAGTTTTCAGTCATGATCTGGTCCAGTGACATTCACAATTTTCAACAGATTATTGCAATTCTTTGTTATGCGTACATTTAAAACAATATGACAGCTAGAAAAACAATGATGTGTCTTTGGGAAGATAAATATAAATGACATGTTCCTAAGCACCCTGGAGAATATTAGGGTGCAACCTAACCCTCTCATACTGGGCAACTTCAACTACCCCTCCATTAACTGGGAAAGCTACTCATGTACCAATACACTTGCTTAATGTTTCCTGGAATTCATTAATTATAATGCCCTAGACCAGCTCATTCTTACCCCCACTAGAAGTAGCAACATCCTTGACCTGGTCATTACTAACATGGGTGACCACTGCTCTACACCAATAGTCAACTCCTCCCTGGTTAGATCCGACCACAAACTAATCACCTTGGAAATCCACATCCCCCCCCCCCCACCAGCCACAACAGTAACCACCATGAAAAACTTCTCCAAAGCTAACTTAGGGTTCCTAAAAACAGAGGTGGCTAACTTCACGGCACCCATGCAAATGGAGAATAGTTGCATGACCGTCGAATCATACACCAATGCCCTGTACGAACATGTACACAAATGCATGGATATCGCCATACCCAATAGAATCAAGATGCTCTCTTCCAAAAAAAGGAAGCCAATCTGATGGTCCTTTGCCATAAACAAACTCTACAACAGAAGGAAGAAACTGATGCAGAATAAGGTGAAGTCCAAGACTGGAAAAACTCCCTTATCAGCCTCAACAAAAATGTAGATCCCTAATCAAATCCTCTAAAGCTAGCTATGAAAACAGAATTGCAGCTGATAGTAAAAACAACCACAAGGCCTTCTATAGTTATGTAAGGAATCTCCATGACAATACCCAGATTTGCTCTGAGCTACTCCACAATGGTACTTCCTATACTGAGCCAACATATATTGCCAATATACTAGCTGACAGATTCAGTGCCAGCTTTAGCCATCTCTCCCCCCAAAGAACCAATCACAATACCAGTAGATTGCCAGGCACCCAATATTACTGCTGCACAGGTTAAAACAGCACTGTCCAAGGCCAAGAATACAGATTCTATGGGACCTGACAATATCCCTGGCTGTGTTCTACACGAATTACAAAGTGAACTGGCACCTCACCTGTGTACCCTGTTCAATAACAGCCTCATCTCAGGCTTTGTCCCTACCAAATGGCGCACTGCTACAGACAACCTTCTCCACAAAGGAGGAGCAACTACAGACCCTGGGAACTATCTCCCCATTAGCCTAATGAGTCTGATATGCAAAGCTATGGAACGCATCATCATGGACATAATAAACAAGGATATAGGGAATATCCAAACTATGGATCTTACACAGTTTGGTTTTGTGAAGGGCAGATCATGCCTGCTCAACTTGGTCGACTTCTTTAAGTCATTCACCAGAGCTGTGGATGAAGGCAAGGTGGTTCATGCAGCCTACCTTGATCTGGCCAAGGCCTTTGATACTATTCCCCACTCAGGAATCATAGAAAAACTCACTAAGCTAGGCATCAACTCCTATATCACTAGGTGGGTTGCTAACTGACTCACAGATAGAACCCACAGTGTGAAAGTAGCTGACTCCAAGTCAGACTGCCGACTAGTCATGAGTGAAGTCCCACAGGGTTCAGTCCTGGGTCCCCTCCTGTTTGGTATCTGCTTCTCTGATGTCCAGGCCAACACAAAGGCACTCTGGCTGACAAAGCTCGCAGACAATTGCAAGTTGGGAGCTATTATTAACTCCCCAAGTGATGTTGACATCCTACAGAAAGGCCTCACTGAGACCAACAAAAAATGTGTCATCATCCCCCTTGGGAAACCTGATTGACTTTAATTACTACATCAATGGTAGCCCACTGAACACAGAAGGAATTATAAGAGGTCTGGGAACACAGGTTGACAGCAACCTCTCTTTTGACCACAACATTGCCGCTGTAGTCAGAAGGTCCTTCTATATGGCACATCTCATTACTAAGGGTTTTGCATCCAAGAAGAAAGAAGTCATTGTCTCCCTCTACTCTTCCCTCAATAGGCCAATCATCGAGTACAATGCCCCATTTGGCATGTACCTCACTAGATACCTGCAACAAATGGAGAGGCTGGAAAAATACCTCACAAAGAGGATCCTAGGCCTTAAACACTTGTCTTATATGGACGGACTCAAAAAACTCCATCTATTCTCTGTCTCATATCGCCTAGTTAGAGGTGATCTCGGCTTGACTTACAAATCCATGTCTGACTCAGCTCTGTTAGCAATGCTACAGCTAAAGAAATCCCAATCCCTCCACACCATATGCTCCAGAGACCTCAACCTCATTACCACAATCAGCAGAACATGCTGGAGGGATAGGTTCATAACCCAGAGACTGCCCATACTATGGAATAGACTTCCCATACATGTCAAGCAGAGCACCTCACTGGCCCTCTTCAAAAGAAATCTTGATTAGTGGATGGGAAATAGAAAATTCATCCCAGGGATCACTCCAGTGGCTCTACTCGACAGAGGCACTGGAAACTTAGGTCAGGTGGTATGATGCCAGGGTAATCCCATGGGCTAGGCTTGTAAAGGCTCCAGGGTCATTAGCCTAGTGAACACCTATGAACTTATGAACCTGTGAACAATGATACAATGTGAGTATCTTATTTGTAGACTTCAAACAGTGTGACAGTTCATTTGTAGAGCAACAATGGAGTGACATGGAAGATGCAATTAAATACCAGTGACAATGATACACTATGTCATAATTTACAGTTTCATTAGAGCAGCATATAGGTTTATAGAAAAAAGAACTGCAGAACATTAAATAATGAATAGAACTTTGCATATGTACAACATGTATCAAACAACTGTACTAATGCAGTTTAGAAATAACATGTACAAATATGACATAGTTGCTACTGGTCTGCTTTAGCCATTGCCAAAACTTTGGGATTCCATACATTACTAAAAAAATAAAAGTAGCTTTTTTTTGAATGTGCAGATTTTGAAAATAATTTTTTACCTAATGCCTTGTTGAAATGAAATCTTCACAAACAGATGGTATTGTCTGCAGAGGAGCATAGGGAATAGCTTGTCTGCCTGTGTTGTAGTGGATACACTAAAGGTGACAGTATGAGCAATGAACTTTAAATGTCTGACATTCAAGCAGGAGATGACCCTAGCAGTTACTGGTAGTCATCTGGATTTGTTTTTCCATTTGAGAGATACAGTGGTGTTTTCTGGGCCAACCCTGGGTTATGAATCTGTAGATCTAGTTTGCAGACACTTGCAGAGTGTAAGAGTTCTGCACTAAGCTTTGAGCAAATAGTGGTAGCTAGTATTATATTTTGGGCATTATCATTTGCAATGCTAGATTTTTCCTGGAGTCTCTTGGGAGTAGGTGAGAGTGTTTGCATGCTATCCCAAGTTGATTGTTTCCTACTTTTGTGGTGCTTTGTAAATGTGGAGCAAGGGTGAGATGGTTATCAACGGTCATACCTAGGTACATTTGTTCATTGATTTTAAGCAGCAGGCCTCCTTGAGGGTTGGAAAATTTTAATGTGGGGTTAGATTTAAGTATTTATTGTGTCCCAAATACCAGCCGTGGTGGTACGGCAGTAGCATTGTTACCTCACAGCAAGAGGTTCTCCCGTTCAATTCTCGGCTGGGCTTGGACGTGCCTTCTGTGTGGAGTCTGCATGTCCTCCCCGCAGTTGGGTAGTGTTCGAGAGACATGCGTGCGTAAAAGGGCGTGCCTTCGCTGAAGGTTGGGCATCGAGCTGGCACCTCGGCGTTTCATAAAAATCTACTGCCAATCATTAGAGGACCGCTGTGGTAACCCCTAACCGGGAAAAGCCGAAAGACACAACAACAACAACATTTGTACCAAAAAAAAGTTCAACATGTATTAAACAACTGTACTAATGCAGTTTAGATAGGTATGAAGTTAAGCAATGTATTGCACTCCACCAAAGTTGGCTGGGAGTTGTGTGTGTGTATGTACACATGTTTATATCTATTGATCTATCTGTATATATTTATATGTGAATTGTCATTCACACACCCCCTGTCCACCTACAAATGGCTGTTAACTCCACTCCTAATTAATGTCTGCTAACCCAATCTCCGCCTTGTATACGACTCTTTCCACAGCACTATCGTTATTCAGAAAAATTATGCTTGAATGTGTGTTGTGGTATTAGTCATCAGATCACAAATGGAAACTGTTTGTTACATTTTGCAATCATTTTTTTTCTTGATTTCTGAAATTTTTTTGGTATGTTAATTTTTGAAATGCCAGCATTATTCAACTAGATGTTGATATTTATTAACTTTGAAAATCAGCATATAGTAATATATCTATCTATCTATCTATCTATCTATCTATCTATCTATCTATCTATCTATCTAGAGAGACCAAGACTGAACGATTATAAACATATGGGCATGCTTACAAACACTTACATTTCAATGACATTAATGTCAACACAAAATAATAAAAAAATGACTGCACCGCCACACTCCCTACTAATTTTAGATTCCAACTCCGAAATCTTACAATAGCAGGGAAAGAGTACAGTCTCCTAACTTAGCCTTCTCTCACACAACTATTAATTGTAGTTTTGTCAACTAAATTGTATAGACAAAACAGTTGTTGAATATACTGACAGTTGACGAAAGTGATGACATTTTCTATATAAACAGATAAATATAGCTATAGACATAGATATATAACTATATCTAAATATATATCTGTCAATCTAGCTATACTGCTAACTGGATAATTATATTTTTTCATATCATTACATGTTATTGTAAGGATGTTCTGTTTATAGGTTCATAGGTAGGTACTAGGCTATCGGCTCAAGGGCCTATGTAAGCCTAGACAAAAAAGTTCTCTGGCTTTCGCCACCCAAGAAGGTTATTTTCCTGTCGAGCAGAGCCACAGAAGTGATCCCTGGGGTGAATTTCCTATTTCCCATCCACTCATCAAGATTTTTCTTGAAGAGTAGATGGGAAATTAAAGAAGAAGCAAGCATGTATGTGTTTATCTGTATGTGTGTGTGTGTGTGTGTGTGTGTGTGTGTGTGTGTGTGTGTGTGTGTGTCTGTCTTTGGTTGTATGTGCTGCTTTTGCTCGATATACAAATCTTCCAGTATTAAGTAATGCTACAATGCAACACTCTCTCAAATGCTTAGAGCAACTGTCTAACTGATGTATGTCTTTGCATAAATAACAGAATATCTTGAAATGAATGCACATGTTCATAGTATTTAAAACGTTTGTTTTCCTGATCTAAGTATTTGTACAAACACAGCACACTGCCTTCACAGTGTTTAAGTTCTTAAGAGACTCCTTGATCTCATTACTTCATACATTTGCACTGACAATTGATTCAAAACATTTGAAACATTTGGATGATTTTTTGATGCAACAGAAGCATCTCTAAACTGCTGGAAATAATAGCAATTCTATGCAAATTCATATAAGCAGTAACTCTGAAACGTGCAAGATTGCTATAAACGAATGGTATGTTGTACCTGCTGTAATTCTGATAGGCATAACTGTTATCCACATATTTCTGGGACTGTTATTTCAACAATAGCCAATATGCATATCTATATATATATATATATATATATATATATATATATATATATATATATATATATATATATATATATATATATATAGCGGCACTCGACTGTCATATATCGAACATGGAAGGTCGTGTCGGAATGAGGCAAAATAATCAATCTAGGAATGGTTTAACATGGGTCGAGGTAGGTGTTCAGTATTATTCCAAACTACAAACATCTCCCCTACCTCAACCCATGTTAAAACCATTCCTAGATTGATTATTTTGCCTTCGACATTACCGATTACGACCTTCCATGTTCGAGTATATGACAGTCGACGGAGTGCCGTTCGCACTTTTGATAGTAAACCATATATATATATATATATATATATAGATGTGTGTGTGTGTGTGTGTGTGTGTGTGTGTGTGTGTGTGTGTGTGTGTGTGTGTGTGTGTGTGTGTGTGTGTGTAAATTAAATCCACATTTGCAATATTTCAGGGTATTCCACCTCTTCCAGGGAACACAGGTCTCAGAGTTGGGATACATAATTCATAGAACCATGAACATCGAGGAGCAGGTGGCAGCCCCCCCCCCCCCTTAAAAAAATTTAAAGAAGTAGCAGGGAATTTTTAAAATGCTGTTTAGGCACTGTGATCAAAGTTAAATTTTTTATAATTTCAAGGCCTGAAATCTTGGATCTTGTAGTTCTTAAAGGAAGCAAAAGGAATCATACGATTTCCCAGAATGTTCAGTAGTAGAGACTTTCCATCACATAAGGCACTGATTTCCTTGAGGTGCAGTTTGCTAACTCCTTTCCTAAGTTAGCACTTAATGACAACTATGCAGATGTTTAAAGTCACATGCATGGTAAAACTGATCTTTGGTATTTTTGGAATCTTTAATGCATATAGGCCATAAAGTAACATTTTTGAGTGATTTTTTTTTTGCACCCTTGCTTCATCCTATGACCTTCCAACCCACTGTCCTACATCCATGCTGGGTCTGCCAGCTTCTCTGTTTCATGCAAACTTACTACGATGCAGCTGGAGCTGGTTTCAGAACCTAATGGCATCCTGGGGGTCTTGGTCATCTTTATGCAGGGGTTTTACACTTTGACTTCCCTGTTACTCCTCCACTCATAATGGCGACCTTTTGGTTGGGTCCAAGGAGCAGTGCAGCACATTGCCCCATTTCTGGGGCAGCTCAGCCATGCCCACCAACATTCCCTTCCTTGGGCAGTCCCCTCCAATATGAAATCTTCAGTCTCTACCAGGAATCACATCAGAGAACACCCACATAACCACCCACTCCCCAGGATTGTCACTCTTTTCAATCTCCTGCCACTCAGTCAGTCATCTGAACTGTTAATCAAATCCCAGGTTAGTTGTGCTGTGCTCTGGGTTTTATACCTCTATGGCACTGGAGCACCAGAAGGTAAACTTTCTTTATTCTAGATAATATTCCACAGTATGAACAACAAGGCTGCCGAATATGTGACTTTACTGGCAAAGAATTGTGACTACAAGTAGTTCATCTTGATATAGATTTTTGTATTACAGGGAATTATGTACCTTTTCAGGAAACCAACAAGAAGAAAGTAGAGAACAATTCTTAAATGTGATGATGGTCCATCACAGGGTATGCAAATATATCTGCCCATAGGACTGACACATGCACACACCCACACACATGGACACTTTGGAAAATTTCCTTTACATTTATCTGAAAGTCTTTAGGATGTGGTATGAAGCCAGAGCACTTAGCAAATGCCCACATATATATGGACTGTATAGTAGATCACTATTATTACTGGTAAAAATGGCTTCTCAACCCACTCATAATTTAGCACTCTTCATTCAATGTCACAAACTTTGGATAATGTGAGCATTCACTTTTAAATTGCAATATTGGAATCCATAGTAGAAAAGTGTATTCTGCTGCCCAGCATCCTTTTTTTATACTGTTAGTAATGTTCCACATAATAAGTATTTCATTAATCAGAGGCAAAGTTAATTCACAAAAAGAAGTTGCCACATCAGCTTTCTGGCTTTCCCAGAATGCATAATGTTGCAGACAGTGTAGTCTAGTTTTGTTTCTCAGTGATGTTACAAATATATACAAAGCATTGCACACGGATGAGATTTCATGTTATACTGGTTAAAATGCTGGAATATTACTAGATGCTTTACCATCTGCAAGGTAAAGGCCTTAATGAAAGGGCCTCTATTAAACCCATTTTGAAGTCCATACGTTTCGTTACTAGATAATACTAAGGTCATTGATGTACTTTCATTCTGCACAATTGATAACATTTCATCTGATTATTATTACTAACAACTCATTGTCTATTTGGGCCCTCTATATATATTTTTTATATATTTCTCATATGCTTCCAGATTGCCTGTATATATATATATATATATATATATATATATATATATATATATATATATATATATATATATATATATATATACATATATATATATATATATATATATATATATATATATATATATATATATATTATGTTTAGGTATTCTGATTGACAACATATCTGAGAATACCCATATACACAGTTGTACATCTGTTTAATAAGCAATTCACTGAGTATGCAAATAAACAATTTCATTGTACATGTTGTATATACTGTCTATTGTGTTTTATTCAATGTTTATGGTGTATGAATGCAAAGTTGTAAACATCAATGTGAAAATAACACTATGCACCATAGATGCTTCCTTTAGTTGTTATTTAGATGCATAATATAGCAAAAGGATGGTTACCTGGATTTATGTTGTATTTAGTTCTGATGTCAATATTGTGCTAGCAATATATATATTATAATATGTAGCACAATATTATTTTACAGTTTAGTATTTTTCACTTGTATTAGTTATTTATAACAGACAAGTCTTTTGACTGAAGAATTTGAATATAGGATGCATTCGAATTTATTAGTTTAGCACGACATATGCATTTTTTAGTTGGACTGATATAAATTTATTTAGACATGTAATTCTGCAGAATTTAATGCCACCAACTAGCTTAGTGATAAATATCTATTAATGTAGTAGTATTTACTTGGCAGATGAATAGTGAACTAGTTCTCTGAAATTCACGTTATGAAGTTTTTTATATAAAGTGTGCGTTTTTAAATGTTGATTGAATAATTACTTCTGCATCATGTGCTTGCTATATAGGCAAGTGTTTGTGTGTTTAAAAAGTTTTTAAGGTCTGATGAAGCGGTTAGTGAAAGCACTTACCTAGTGCACGAATTAAAAGACTTTTAAAATTTTACAACAAGACTGTATTATTGGAAGCCTGGTGGTTGCCTCTCTCTGCTTTTCATTGTTGGGCTTTATATACACTTTGTTACGGTCAGTGGAGAGGCATTTGCTCTGGTGGGTGTGCTATTTTTTGTTATTATTACTTCGTAAAGAAAATGATGTGCTTAGTTAATAAATATCCATTATCATTGTAAAAGCCCAGAAAAGCAGTCATATCTACAAAATTATTTACCTGGAGAACATGCTGAGATATTCCTACCAAGATGTTTTTCCTGGATGGCCTGCCACATGGAACACTTAGCCCTCCAGAACACACACCAGCACTGCCTTCACATAAAAACACAAACCACACACCCACATTCGCAGAGGCTCTCAATAAAAATCTACCCAAACAGCAGAGACCTCCAAGGCAGAAATGCACTCGACCACCACAACACAACACTAATCAAAAGACACATAACTCTCCTAAAAAGTGTGCCACTCAACCAAAGCCCCTAAGGCAAAACAACACACTAGTCATAGGTGACTCAATAGTGAGGCACACTGATGTCCCACTCAGTAGGTTGAATAAGGAGAAAATAACAGTCATCTGCCTGTCAGGTGCCAGGGTCCATCACATAACACACTCACTCAGGTCGCTCAACAACAGGTACAAATATGAGCCTGTCTTTGTACATGTGGGTGCGAATGACCTGATATGTACCTCCCTGGACTACATGAACAGAGACATGGTGGAGCTCTTGGATTATGTAGACCAGGCGGGTATGACACTAGCCTTGAACAGCATCCTACCCTCACTCAGAATGATACCACAGTACAAGCAGAAAAAAAAATTGATTTCAACAATTGGCTAAGTTTCTGGTGTCATTCTAAGGGGATCCAGTATCTGTCGGCCTGGGATGACATGATTGACAGACCTCGATGCTTTGTCAGAGATGGCCTGCATCTGTCACCCCAGGGCGTCCGGATACTGGTCAAGGCTCTTGCCACCCATATAGTGCCTTTTTTAGGTGGTGTTCCAAAGATCAAATTACCATGCAATCTGAGGGTCATGCTGCTCAGCACTAGAAGTCTAAATCTCAAAATGCACTCACTCGACGCATTCCTTAAAATGGAGAACATCGACATTTTTTGCTGTAACAGAGACCTGGTTCAAGGCAGCAGAAAGCACCTTTAAACTACCAGGCTATAACTCATTCCACACCTTTTGGCCCCAGAACTTGGACTAAATCTCCAAAGGCGGTGGTGTCTCCATATTCATAAAGGATGTGCACAACTCCAGATTGGTAGCCCAACATAATGCATCAGAGATACTTCAGGTGCAGCTAACATTAGGTAGGACAGCAATTCAGGTCGTAGCCTGCTATAGGTCCCTAACCATATCCCAAGACTCACACTCCATGTTCCTAAGAACCCTGGAGAATATTAGGGTCCGACCTAACACTCTCATGCTGGGTGACTTCAACTACCCCTCCATTAACTGAGAAAACTACTCATGTACCAATACACGTGCGCAATGTTTCCTGGAATTCATTAATTCCAATGCCCTGGACCAGCTCGTTCTTACCCCCACTAAAGGTAGCAGCATCCTTGACCTGGTCATTACTACCATGGGCGACCATTGCTCTCCACCAATAGTCAATTCTTCCCTGGTTCGATCTGACCTCAAACTAATCACCTTGGAAATCCACACCCCCCACCCCTTGCAAAGGTAATCACCATGAAAAACTTCCCCAAAGTTAAATTTGGGCTCCTAAAAACAGAGATTGCTAACTTCATGGCACCCATGCAAATGGAGAATAGTTGCACAACCACCGAATCATACACCAATGCACTGTACAAACACATACACAAATGCATGGATCTTGCCATACCCAGTAGAACCAAAACACTCTCTTCCAAAAAAGTAAGGCAATCTGGTGGTCCCCTGCCATAAATAAACTCTACAACAGAAGGAGGAAACTGTTGTGGAATAAGGTGAAGTCCCAGGAATAGAAAAACTCACTTATTAGCCTCAACAAAAAGTTGAGATCCCTCATCAAATTCTCTAAAGCTAGCTTTGAAAACAGAATTGCAGCAGATAGTAAAGACAACCACAAGGCCTTCTATAATTATGTGAAGTATCCCCATGGCAATACCCAGACTTGCTCTGAGCTACTGCACAATGGTACTTCCCATACCAAGCCAACAGATATTGCCAATATACTGGCTGACAGATTCAGTGCCAACTTTACCGCTCTCTCCCCCCAGAACACCAATCACAATACCAGTAGATTGCCAGGCACCTAGTATTACTGCTGCACAAGTTAAAACAGCATTGTCCAAGGCCAGGAATACAGCTTCTATGGGACCTGACAATATCCCTGGCTGTGCTCTATATAAACTACAGAGTGAACTGGCACCTCACCTGTGTGCCCTGTTCAATCACAGCCTCACCTCAAGCTTTGCCCCTACCAAATGGTGCACTGCTATAGTCATTCCTCTGCACAAAGGAGGAATGACTACAGACCCTGGGAACTATTGCCCCATTAGCCTGATGAGTCTGATATGCAAAGCTATGGACCACATCATCATGGACGTAATAAACAAGGATATAGGGAATCTCCAAACTCTGGATCCCACACAGTTTAGTTTTGTGAAGGGTAGATCATGCCTGCTCAACTTGGTTGACTTCTTTGAGTCAGTCATACAGCCTACCTTGATCTGGCCAAGGCCTTTGATACCATTCCCCCCTCAGAAATCATAGAAAAGCTCACTAAGCTAGGCATCAACCCCTATATCACTAGGTGGGTTGCAAACTGGCTCACAGATAGAACCCACAGTGTGAATGTAGCTGACTCCAAGTCAGACTGCTGACCAGTCATGAGTGGAGTCCTACAGGGTTCGGTCCTGGGTCTTCTCCTGTTTGGTATCTACTTCTCTGAAGTCCAGGCCAACACAAATCGTTTCTGGCTAACAAAGTTCACAGACAATTGCAAGTTGGGAACTATTATTAACTCCCCAAGTGATGTTGGCATCCTACAGAAAGGCCTCACTGAGATCAACAACTGGTGTCAGAACTATGGCCTTAAGCTCAATGTCAAAAAATGTGTCATCATCCCCTTTGGGAAAAATCTGGTTCCCATGAATTACCACATCAATGGTAGTCCACTGAACACAGAAGGCATTATAAGAGATCTGGGAACACAGGTTGACAGCAGCTTCTCTTTTGACCACCACATTGCTACTGTGGTCAGAAAATCCTTCTATGTGGCACATCTCATTACTAAGGGTTTTGCATCCAGGAAGAAAGAGGTCATTGTCTCCCTCTACTCTTCCCTCATTAGGGCAATCATCGAGTACAATGCCTCATTTGGCATGTTTCTCAATAGACACCTGCAACAACTGGTGAGGCTGCAAAAGTACCTCACAAAGAGGATCCTAGGTCTTAAAAACTTGTCCTATATGGACAGACTCAAAAAACTCCAACTATTCTCTGTCTCATATCGCCTATTTAGAGGTGATCTCTGTTTGACTTCCAAAGCCATGTCTGACCCAGCTCTGATAGAAATGCTACATCTGAAGAAATCCCAATCCCTCTGCACCACATGCTCCAGAGACCTCAACCTCATTACCACAATCAACAGAACGTGCTGGAGGGACAGGTTCATAAACCAGAGACTGCCCATGTTAAGGAATATACTTCCTATACATGTCAAACAGAGCACCTCAGTGGCCCTCTTTAAGAGAAATTGTGATGAGTGGATGGGAAATAGAAAATTCACCCCGGGGATCACTCCAGTGGCTCTACTCAACAGTGGCACTGGAAACTAAGTTCAGGTGGCACGATGCTAGGGTAATCCTATGGGCTAGGCTAGTACCCACCTATGAACCTATGAACCTATGGTAGTTTAACAGGGCTTATATTCACTCCTCTTCTTCTCATTGTACTCCTCTTCATTTCATAGCACACCATTCATACACTTCCACTTCCTCATATCATTAGGTTTATAGATAGGTAAGCCACTAAATTCCATCAATAGAAGACCTGAAGGAATGTATGTCATAAGAACCCCCCATTAGTCCTAACAGAAATTCTAACCTAAGAAGATCATAGCAGTTTTTTTCCCTTAAAATATTCTACAAACAGCACTCCTTAAAGCTCCAGTCCCCTAAACATGCTTACATATACCTAGATAAAACTCCACTGTGGTCTCATACTGTTGATATCACTAACCTTAAACTGTATTGACCTCTTCAGATCTGTAATGAACATACCCAGTTTCAACCCAATTAAAACCAAATATAAAACTGTAGTATATCTAAATGTATATTCCTGCAAATTATCTGTTTAATATTCACTCTTTGTTTCTACATATTTCAGATATCAACAATTGCTCTTCTAACAAAACCAAAATACTAATAGGAGAATATCTACACCATCTCTACAGCAAATATTGCATTCTTCTTTTAGCTTAGTTAGTTATTAATAATATACTCAGATTGTAGTGAACTTATCCATAGACCTCTTGATTTTCCTGTATTCCAACAAACAGATAATATTAACATGTTTTACCATAATAAAGGACTAGAAATATTACATACAAATGCCATGAGTATGTGTCCTACAATTCTATTATATAAGTCTGGATAACAAGCCTTAAGTCTCAAATTTTAGACATATCAGAAACAGAGCTGAAACCATACATCAAAGACAAAAATGATTAAATATTTAGATACAACAGAAAAAAAGCAAAATGTGGGGGATTATCTATTCTTGCACAGCCATACATTGAATAGTTTGCAGCCTGTCTTTGTAGATCAGGGACATCAAGCCTTTGATTTTTTTGATTAGGTGCCTTTATGATAATTTTAAATGGTTGTTATGCTTAGTGAGATGTGTCACAAACAAGGCACTGTACTCATGAATTGGCCTAATCAATGCTGAGTACAAGGGAGTGAGCACTTCTTTAGACCTTCATGATATTCCTTTAGCAATCAATTAGTTTAAACAAAAGGATTTCCTAATAACCATTATCACATGTTGGTTAGAAGAGAATGAGTTTTTAATCCCAGTATCCAGGTCCCTGCTTGCCATATACCTTGAATAAGGGTGAATGATGTTGAATATAAGTGAAAAAGTCAGACAATTCATTAACTCCATATAACAGGAATGGCTATATTGACTTATCTGGGTTGCATGGCTGTGGGTGGTGCAATGCCCCTAGAGAACAGTGAAAGTCCATATTAGGCATCTCAAAAGCATATAACAGTGTCATTGTAAAGGTGCACGTACATGCAGATGCACCAGACATGACCACTTCCAACTCCATTCCCTATGTGAGAGCTGCAATGCCACTGTGGAGTACAAACATGCATATAGAACAAGTCAGTAGAAAATCATTTGGGTTTATGTAAACTAATGCAAACAACACAATCATAGTAGAGAGACATGTACCTGACAGATGATGTTATGTGTTGGTATGAGAAAACCCTGTAAAGGTGAACAGAACACCAGTACACAGAGTGCTGACACTGACAGCTAATGATACTTCAGTATCAGATATGTATAGACAGTCTTACTGGGTCTAACATCATCTGGTGTTGTGAAGTAGCTGTGGGGAACCATGGAACATATATAACAAGTAAGAAGTAAGCACCCTAACATCATCTAGATTCAGGTAAACCAATGCAGACAACACAGTCATTCTAGAGACAAATACTTGAAGACTGATGTCATCTGATGGAATGTGAAGGAACTATGAAGATGAAGAGAACATCAGTACATAAGAGTTTTCACAGCAGCAACTAATTAGAGGTTAATAAACAGCATATACAGGCAGTCTCACTGGTTCCTATCTCAGATGAGCTGTAATGCCATACTGGTATCTGGGTGTTTACCATGAAATAAATATGAATAGATATGGTGGGGCCATACCATACTGCCCCAGAAGGGAGGTGGAGTAACAGGATTGGCCAAAAAAGTAAGACCTCCTGGACAGAAGCTCAGACCCCATTGCATGTAATATGTGACCGGTCCCTGCAATTGCACAAATAACTCTGGGGGGGCATGGAGTAGCTGGTTGAACCAGAGCAGATGGGGCATGGGGGCTGGGATATTAATAATCATGGAAGGGAGAGAGAAAAACATATAGCAAGTTACTAAGAGATACAGAAATTTGTAATGTGTTGAGCATATATATGAGTAATATGTGACCCAGAAAGTGAGTATTGTATGGAAAACAGCACTTCAGTATGTTAGGAACAAATGTATATCTACATCTTAAAACTGATGTCTCAGTTTACCCATATCAATAGATATGCGGACTGAGACTACTGATGTCAATGAAGTCTCATAGAATGCTATGGGGCCAACCAATATAACGTTTCAGTAATGCTCAATATTTGCAAGCCATACTTCATACATACAGGAAAGTGAACACTCCCATAACCTGTCATTGTCTGCAAACTGTGCTATGGACTAACAGGTAGACCTGCAGTCCCAGCAGATAAGGAGAGAATCAGTTCATATACACAGTACACTGAGGAATGGTGGAAATATATTTGTGCACCTGCATATAGCAGGAAGTCAATTTGTACTCTTTATCTCACCATATGTCCATTTGCTAAAGACTTAGTAATTGTAATTCTGTGTGTTATGACAAAAAATGGTACACATTTGACAATATGACTGTCTCTGAACAAGGATAGGCTCAATTATTGGTAATGTTGAAACACAAACAGTTGACCTCATGAAAGCTTACCTTTTGAATATGCAGAGTCAGGCAACTATAATTAATATGAGTATCTCAGTGCACACAGCTGTAAAGTACTATTTGTGCCATACATAATAGCTTTGTTAACACAGAATGCAGATATCTGCATAAGATCTCATGTCACGATGCATTAACCAATAGCTCAGCAAAGTGCATAGTAAACAGTGGAAATGACCAGTACTTGCCAGTATATGAGTACATGTAGAGCACATGTTCAATGCCCTCAAATAGGCTGCTACCAAACTCTTTGCACCAGTTTTGAAAAATGATAATGCTATATTTCCAGATCACTTCTCTGTGAGCTGAGTAAGACCTCAGTGAGCAATTTTTAGAAGACATTCAACAAATTCTCTTCAACAACTTTGAGGAAGATGTTGATGGAGAGGAAGTTATGGCATGTCTGAACATTCATCTGGCTGGATGAGGAGTTGATGCAGATGTTTGGCTGTGTATGTCCAGCACAAGGCAAGGATGCAGGCATGCCAAAAGAACTATGATGACACTGACAATTGGAGCCAGATTGCCAGGCATCTTTATGGATAGGCTGAGATCTTCAGGACTGGCATGCAGGTCCACCACTCTTGTGATGACCACCATCAGAAGGAACAGGAATAACTGCTACAGAGGGTTTGTGATTCATGCAGACAGTCCACAGATCCCTACAATGAGTGAAACAATCCACACCCTGACACCTTTACTCTACACTTTGCAGGTATTAAACAGTTTGTGGGCATTAGTGATGTGTCTTCAGTATTTCTGACATAATCAGGCAGAGGTAATGATGTATACCATAGTCAGTGAATTGTACTGCACACATATTTATAATGTTCTTGACTGTATTTCTACTATCATGATTATTCAGATGTGTTACCACTAGGAAATGCGAGGTAATGTAGAAAAGATTTCAACATTGCAACATTTGTGGATGTATGATTGCACATTCTGCAACTGTCCTTAGACAAAAGTCTAATCATGTATGCAGGATTTTATAGCATAATATCCCTACACCTTTCAATGTCTGTGTGTAAATGCTTGAACATATTGGTGTGTACTTAAAAGCTAATAAACATTGAAAAGAGTGTTAAGTAGGGTAGCATGTTGGCTTAATCACTCCACTAGTGATGTGGGAAGTTGTGTTACTGTGGCTTCGAATCACATATAAGCTTTCACATTCTCTTGCATGTTCAATATTATTGGACATAATTTATCTTCTGTGATACTGTCAGATGTGCAGATGCTCCATTTATCTGAATAACCATGTTTTAGTGTCATTGTGCATAAGCATCTACTGCCAGTAGGCCTTGTGTGACTAAGCATTTCTGCATTCTCCGCAAGACTCAGAGATTATTCTTTCTGACTCACTATAATGTGAAGAATACTGCAGATCTTTGACATTACCCATTATACATGCATTTAACTTTATAACCTCATTGTTAAATGGGTATCACCTTGCATGAATATACACTCACTTAGCTATGCACTACAGATATGTGTGGATTGCAGGTGGGAAGGCTTTTCAACTGACTGGATAATTAACTTACACTTTTCTTACAACAGTTGTTAATATGGAATCAGGTAAATGCAATACATCAGCAAAGGTAGCTGTATAGATACAGGCAGTCATTGTAATATTGATTGTCGGGTGTAGGTGAGTTTAATCCCCACAACTTTCCTGTTTTATTTCTATTACTTTTTAATGATCTCCTTTTGTTATGTCATAGAGTTCTACAGAGTATGTGCAAAACACACATTTTTTATAAATGTTTGTGTGGTATAGCAGCTATCTATATGATAGTAAAATATTAGTGAAAAGTTATATACATACATACACACACACACACACACGCACGCACGCACACACACACACACACACACACACACACACACACACACACACACACACACACACACACACACACACACACACACACACACACACACACACACACATATATTCACACACACACACACACACACACACACACACACACACACACACACACACACATATATATATATATATATATATATATATATATATATATATATGCACATACACACTCATATCTATACATCTATCTATACAGTTTCATGCATGTGGGTAATTATATATGCTGATTGTCTATATCTGTATTTATGTGTATGTGTATATTAGCATTTGACTTATCAATGCAGTTAATTATGCTACAGTATTTGCAGTCTACATTGGTGAATATGGGGTTGAAGATAAATTTGCACATTCAAATACCTACAAAATATTGTATACATACCAGTAAAACTATTTGTCTTGAAACAATCCTCTGGTCATGACGATAGCGTGTCATCTTTCACATTATGCAGCATGACCACACCTCTCAATTGTCTGATTATTTGCAGAATGTTGAGATTTTTTACTCATATTTTTGTTCTGTTGCTCATAAAATTTGTGGTTTTCTTGCAAATCATTGAAGATTGACTCTATTTAATAATGACAAACATTTGGATTTCAGACTTCATATCATTCAGAAAATGCATACTAACACTAAACCTTTTATTCTAACAACTTTTTAAGTTTACAAGATTAATATTTAAAATATATCCCTATTTTTGGTCTTTGACCCCTT
The DNA here is from genome assembly GCF_019279795.1 of Protopterus annectens. NCBI lineage: Eukaryota > Metazoa > Chordata > Ceratodontiformes > Protopteridae > Protopterus > Protopterus annectens. The sequence goes on along the minus strand of NC_056731.1, from coordinate 1,309,944,829 downwards.
CTTTTTGGTTTTGTCCAAATTTCTTATGCTAAGAGATTAAAAGGTATGAGCAGGACACCTATACATTTTACTTACCATACACTCAATATTGCCCATTTTCTGAGTTAAAATTAATAAGTATGATGTTATACTGTGAGTTACATATATATTCACAACTCATGCTTGGTTGAATTACAAAACCTCATTTTGCATTTTATTATAGCCTTGCACATATATCTTGGCATCTAGGGTTCTGAATTTGCATTTAGACATAGGTTGCTGTTGCAGATTTGAAGCTACCATCCTTTAGGCTGTTGTCAGGTATCCTTGTGTATAAGATAATGCTGCATGTGAATGTATAACTACTGCCGCATGGTTGTAGTACATGGACTTGTTAATCTTTACATTTTATATTGTGAAATTACCTTTTCAAATGATGTCATTATCCAGTCCATGAATAAATTTGATGCGCAAATGCACAGGACACATACATTGCTGTATTGTAATAATTTGTTGCTGATAACAGTGTTCATAGTTGTTAGGGGCATCAGTGGTTTATCAGCAAAAACTGTGAATGGCATATATGCATGACAGTGGTATTCAATTAACTTCACAGTGTACGTATCTTACCAGTACAGCTATTGGATGGGTGCCTCTCATCTCACCTTGTCAGGTTTGTTGCACAGATGTGTCAGTGTATTGTGATTAGTTTCTGCTGTCCTGTCACACAGACTTAGATGCAACTGTATGTGTGTTGTGAAACTAAGGAGCATTTCTTATGTTTTTGCAGATAACTGTATCAAGGTGCACTTTTGGTGTGCATCCATGCACTGTTGTCTTCCCTTAAATTCTGACTCAAGCACATGTATTTTGATGTTAACAAACAAGTATGTGGTGTGTAACTCACATGTATTGTATGATAGGCAATGTCATATCCCGCTGCAGTTACAGTGATCTGTATTTACATGTTACGTATGTATAGCTGAACATTGTTGTGGTGTATATTGTCATACAAATGTATAAAGTTCTAACCACTGCAATCTTTTCTCAATGTGATCATAAGATGCCTTCAGGATTTAATTATCCATAATGCAATGCTTTACTGGTTTGCATACAAATACACATCACTTTATCCCCATGCTATGTGGAGGTTTTCTTAATAACACATACCCATGTTTTGGGGTTATCTATGTGTTTTTCTTTTCACTGGCACATTATTATATGATGTTGTAGTATTGATACCACAAGTCATATGGAAAAGTATGTCATTCAGTTGAAAATCTATAGATTGGGTGATGCTATTTTCTATGCAGTGTGTCTCTTATATTGTACACTATGGTTTCATATTCTGTATAAGTCATAGCAATGCTTCCCTTCTTAAAGCAGCATTCCTGCATGTTGTGCATATATATGCCATACTGACATTGAGAAATATATCTATATACCTTACCATACTATTACTCCTTCAGTCTCACAGAATGTTTCTAACTATGCTGTCACTGAAAATCATGTTTCCATTCAGGGTACAGTCATGTATGTATTTATAAAGACACCATCCACCATTAGTGATGCACAAGTCCTTGTTTCATGTCAGTGATGTCAGCAATGTGAAAACTTCCTTTATGATTTAATTGTATTACTCATCCATATGGCCCAATATTGTTAGGTTTATATTAATATAACATACAAAGTACACCAATAGACATATTCAATACACATCAGATATCTGATTGCATGTGGTATTTCATTATATAAGTTACACAAGACAGTTGGCATTGTTCTGTAATGTTCCTGTAATTTGATTGACACCTTTTCTAACTATGGATTAACACACATGATGCAACTGTATATACTATTGTTGAGCCTGTTAAGATAAACCAGAGCTTGTGATGTCTTTCTGTGGATGGGTGTATGCAAGCCACTATAGGTGATATATCAACATGTTACAGGATTTCTCATTGCACTGTCCTGTTACACATCTATTAAGCATGGTAGCACACACAATAGTGATGAGTGTTTAACACAACTGTACTGTTGTCAGAAAATGCACTCTTGACTGCAACACATCATATTTGTTATTTACTCATCTGGTCTGTGATTTTGTCAGACCTACTCTTGACCTTTAATGCCTGCTGTATTACTGATATAGCTGTCCTGCAGATGTGTTGTCATTATCATTTTAATGAACATAATAGAACTATACCATTTGTATTGTGTTAAAGCTGCATTTATTTCACATCATTACATCACAATTACATCTGGGATATTGCTCAAAATTTGTACATGATCTGTGCATGGGCAATTGCATACTGTAAACATGAGAAACATGGTACATTAGCATAGACTGTTATATTATTAGGCAGTGGTATAGCATGTTAATACAATGTAAGGGACGTTTGCAACTTTCATGCTACAGAGTCCAGGACCTGAGCCAACCCGCCTAACCACAGATGGCAATGTTGAGCTTAACCTCTGCCACTGGATTCTGACTCTGAAAGAGGACCTCAGGATGATGATGATGATGATGATGATGATATTGATAAATCAGAACCATTTGAAGCCATTGCTCCAGCTGGGCAATGGTGATGACTTCCACCACCTCTGCCAGACAACCTGAGAGACCAGATCTGCAATGAGGTCACTGACATGATCTAGATGAAAACACAGTACCTGATAGGTATATTCTTCCAATAGAAGGCGCAGACAATGCATGAATAATTCCAGGTGATCACATAGGAGATCGAACATGATCAAGTTGGGGCCTCTGGCCTCTAAGTATAGTCTGTATGCTTCACTCATGTCATGAGTCCACCATAGTGTCTCTGTAATTAGGGGTTGTTTCACTTATATGCACATATTTGTGCACATTTACCCATACTGTGGTCAAGCTTTCACTATGTGTCTTGTGATGAACACTTCACATTCTGGCTGTCAAGTGGCCATGTAATTTATTTGCATTATATTAAATTTTCATACTTGCTGATTCCAATGTAACTATCCTGTTACAGGAAAATATACTGCTGTCATTTATGATGTTACTGTTACAGACAAATGGCTCAGTTAGCCCTAAATTGTGCATGTGGCCTGCCTTATCTGTTTACTGTAGTGCATTATGTTTCATGTATGTTACTATTGGACCTTGTCTGACACATGAGCAAAAGCTGTATTATTGACAGTGTTCACATGACTACATCTACAGGTGATGGCATATGGCATGTGTGGGCCACTGCAACAGCTAATATTACTGACATTCCCACATGTCCAACTTTAATGCCATTCTCCTGTGATGGCATCTGCAAATGGGTGACACAGTGATCTACTCTGTGTATGCATTTTGTACCATGCTGGCATTGTGGATGTTTGTGCAGTATTTACCACTACAGATGGACCTCACTAACTTAGACAAAATTGTGTCACCCAGTCCAATGTGGAATATGTGTTTGTGATTACTGTGCATTAGGTCTTTGCAACCCATGCAGTGCTCAGTACAAATGTTTCTTCAGCCATAACATGTGTACCTATTGGTAGCTCACCCTCAGTGCAGTGTGGCATTATACAGGTTCATATGTCCTACAGAGCAATTTTTGTGTCATGTTTGTACCCTCTCGTGTCATACTACTTACACCATGTCAGAATACTTCTCAGCCTCGTTTTTATGGTGCAAGACCACTGTCTTGTGCCTTTTGCCTGTTTTTTTGCAATGTGGGTGTACACATTTGGGGGCAGTAGCAATTTCTTGCATTTATCAGCACTGAACAATCTGCATAACATGCTTGCATTGTTTTGCATGGCTAGTACATCACAGACCTCCACAGATCTCTGTTATTTAGAGATTTAAATGAATCTTACTTTAGTGTGTGGTGTGCTATAAATTTGTACAGCAGGCAGACATTTTTCCAGTTATAAACAGTTATCTTTTACAATTACATCCTTTTTTTGTGATTGTGTCACTTGTTGCCATAGGCTTGCATGGAAATGCATATGGTTGTTTTCATGTGTACCCATGCTTCATGCAGGTTTTGTGTTGTACATGACTGTGCTGTTTGTGTCAGTTGCGTAAAAACACCTTACATTCTACCATGTGCACATATTGTACTCATCTCAGACCTCTGCATCTTGCAGTGTTTTTAAGCACCTCTTGCACTCCATATTGTGTTGTGGACATGTTTTGACTCGTGCATTCCTGTCCTATGTCCTTCTATGAAAGTTTTGTCAGACAGGTTCATCCTTATTACTAGGGCATAACATGACTACATTCTATTCCCCTTATAGCTTTTTGCTATGTGATACACATCTGCATTTCATATGTGTACAATAGTATGTACATGTTTATATGTACCTTTGTGGGTACTTTTCTGTTACTGGGGCAACACACAATGATTGCACAGCGGTTAGCCCTGAAGCGGTTATTTTGATAGACTACCCTTGTTTAACAGTGCTGAATTGCTTAGGTTTATATAGTTATCAGCATGCTTTTCAACCTTCTAAATATTACAACCATAGTATTAAGGTTTAACATCACAACAAAAGGTCAGAAAGAGGAACACTGTCTTATTTTATTAAAAAGTAGTTTATACAATACTATGATATGCCCCACAATCCTCTACTGTACCAACCAGACCTATTCACAACTCCTACCCAAGACCACCCTCAAAAATAGCATCTGCTCAGTCAACAAAACAAACTAAATGTTGTTTCTATAAGCTGCCACAGTATGACACCTTTCACAACTGGAAAAACAGGATTTCACTGTCCCAAGTACTTACTGGTAGGGGAATGACAGCAGGGTGAAGCAGAGACTTTCTAGGGCTATAATTTACATTCATCCTACTATGCGCTAGAATTGTATGATGGCGTTGTATTAAAAATTAGTTTAATCATAACACAGACAACAAGGACTGTCGGTTGGAGGACCTAACACGCTTTCCAGAAGAAAACAAACAACTTGATGCAACCACCGAACAAATTTTACTGCAATAAATATACCTGTAAAGTGTTTCCCATCTTAAGCCTTAGAGATGACGGTTCTTCACTGTTCCACAATGGCCTGTTATACGTACACTGTTAAGGATTGTTTTAAAAAACAATACCCATGGTAAATAACATTTAAATCATATTAATTCCTCCAATCTTATACAACACATTTTAACCACACTATCAGCTTCTTAGATGAAGTGCTCATTAGACCTGTTGCCTCGATAATGGAAATGTACCCCTTTATGTACACAGCATCATTGGCCTCTAGGTGTAATGTGCTGGCAGGGCACTTCAGACATCACAATAAGCTGTCACTCTTATACGATTCATAACCACACACTGGGTTGGTAATTGTGAGGCATCCACCTGTCTGCTATTTGGACTTGTGTAACATGTGTTCTCATGACATATTTGTCATAATTCTTGTATAGGTATTACTGAACAGCCTTGATATTGTTCATCTGTCATGCTTCTTTGATGTTTTCTAGTGTATCCATATCACCATGACCTTCTTGCATGGCAACATAGCACTGTGGCCATTGTTTGAGGCATGCTTCCTAAGTGTTTTGGACATTCAAATTGAGTGATATGATCGCTTGCCACATATACTTGCTGCATACCTGAACACCATCTCTGTTGTTCCTAGTATATCACCCCCCCCCCCCACGACAACAGCTTCACAGGTCTCCTGAGCCAATATGCAGTTATTATGCTGATTTGGCCATTACAAAAGATACTTGCCATATCTGTTGCAGAACTGCTGCTTGACTTTTTGTGTAAATGTTTGGTTCTTAACTACAGGGTTGGGGTTTATATTCTGACCTCTGCTGTGTTGAGCCTATATATGCATTTGTGGATGGAATCTGCCATGCTCTTGACTTGCACTACTGACTGCTTACTGGATGGTGATGTTTGTTGTTTGCTATGAACTGCAGTGTTGACTTTTCCCAGTTAGAGCTCCCTGTCACATGCCCACAATCAGTCCTACTGCTTTTGTTATGTCTGTCACATTGTTTGCAACTTCACAGCACTGCTTTGAGCATTAGTACACAATGTGCTATTATAGTGCATCATGGCTGGTTTGCATCTGTAACCTGTTTGTTCACTTCCTTTGACCCCTATTGCACAGTCCATATGTCTATTGTCTGGGTCTATATCAGGACCACAAAAACACCTTTCTGCGAATGTCCCTTTGCCGAATGGTACCCAGTGAATTCCAACTCCCTTGAATGGCTATTTCAGTGAATTTTTTCCTAGGGGGAAAAATGTTTGGCCATCATCAGTAATTTGCTTTATTCTCCACTGTAGTATAATCTCAAAGTTGGTATATTTAGTTAGGGTGGTGGTGGACAGAGCCCCCCCCCACATTAGGAGGTGTGGGGGGTGAAATCCCCCACTTTGGGGGGGTTTAAATTTTGTAAGGTTTGCAGTTGGCCACATGTTTTTTTTCCCCTAGGAAATAATTCGTTGGAATGGCCTTTTGAGGTAGCCAGACTTCATTGGGTACCGTTCGGTAAAGAGCCATTTGCTAAAAGGTGTTTTTGTGGTCATGATATAGACCTCTGTTCTCTGTGTACCTTACCTGCCTTTCTATATATTACCTATCTTTGCATATTCTGTGTTGTGCTATTTGTTACATGTTTTTGCCGACCCTTTTCCACACATCCATTTGGTAAGACTTTTCCAATCCTTCTTATCTCGAAAAAAATTAAGAAAATTGGCATATTTCCACCCCCCAATAAATGGCATATACCCCTCATGCTGTCCCTTAGACCTTCCTATTCACACATCCTTCTTATGTGGCTCTTTTCTTGATCTTCACCCTTCATCTGCTTTTCTATCACCGTCTTTCCGATAGTGTGTTTATTATGGTTCTATATCAGAACATCGAAAGTTCATACTTTCGAACATTCTTGCATCGACCCCTAGTCAGTGAATGCTGAAAATAGCAAAACAACAGATAACCATTTTTTTTCCTAGGGAAAGAATTTGGTTGTCCATTTCTGTCATTTTACTATTTTCAGCACTGTGGTGGAAAGTTACGGGTCGGGTTCAGGTAAGTGTGCGACTGGGCATGGGTTAGGTGAGTTAGGGTTAGGGCGCAAGGGAGGTATGTGTGCGATTCTGTGGATGTGAGGGTTAGGGCAGGTTAGGTGAGTTAGGTTTAGGGCGCGGGTGAGGTGAGTGTGCAATAGTGACGGACCTTAGGGTTAGGGTTTGGGTTAAGGTAAGTGGATAGCTAGTGGTGTTTGTACAGTTTAGTGTAGGGTTAGCTGTAAGATTTTGGGTGTATGTGTGTGGATTGGTGTTTATTTGGTGTGCTTGTGTTGTGTGTATGTGTTTTGGAACAGCAAATTTTTTCCCTAGGAAAAAAATTGCTGTTCTGAATGTTCGATGTTGTCAGCGTTCGCTGATTAGGGGTCGATGTAAGAACATTCGAAAATGTGAACTTTCGGTAATCTGATATAGGCCCTTTATTATTTGTGTTCCTCACACATATCCCATACCCTTCTTTTGTTAGCTGTATTTAGTGCTGGTAATGTGGTCGTGTATGCCCCTTTCCTGGAATTAATTTTTTTTTACGTATTTCTTTATGGATAATGATGGATTCCACAAGTATATATGTGGAAATATTTCCTTTTATCCATTGAGTTTTATGTCAGAATCCGCAATATATTGTAGATATTTGTAGCATAACTGGAAATTGTTGATGTTCCTTTATGTTTTGTCATTCTTTTACCACATCCTGGGGATAAATACATTTGGCTTCGTGTACGTGTCATATACATGCCTTCCTAATGGTACCATATCTACTTATTGACATTTCTTGTTAGGCACACCATTTCAGATTATTTTTGACATTGTCTGACATCACTTCTTGCCTGTTCTTGTTGTACTACACTGAGGGAGTATTCTTGTACTGAGAAGTATAAACATATTACCTGCTTTCCCACAACTCTTATGTTGAACTCAGCACACTCTAACTAGTTCCACAAATCTTTTGGAATCTGGCACACTGTTTTCCATGTTATGCATTCGCTGGCATCACTGCTGGGTGGTGTGATTCAGACACTTCAGAAGCTGAATGAAGGGCTGTTGTTAATATTATAGGTGCATCAAGTGATGATCTAGAAAGACATGGTTAGCAGCCACAGTCTTGTGAAACAATGCCAGTATCCTCTGGACTCCCCGGCTGTAAAGCACTCTTCACACAAGATGAAAACAGACAAAGATATTTGGAACAGCTTGACTTAGAGGGTAAGTACTCGTCATTTCCAGAGGGAGAGACGTGCCTTGTGGATGTTGTCCTCATAATGCTTTCCATGTGTCACAACACGTAGGTTCACATGTGAACACTGTTTCTGATGTGGCTATAGCTATTATACGCCATAGGCAAAAATATACACAGTGATGCCACTGCTATCATTCGTCGTCTGAAATGCAGTCAGAACATGAAATAAAGCAGCAGATGTGCATGAATATGATTTGACCAGATTCCCCTGGCAGAAAGTCTGCACTGGATCTGGCAAAAGTTGACTGGAATTCATGACGATGCTGACCTGCAACATTATGAGATCTTAGCAGACATGGATTATACTCACTGGAATCATGTCACTGCAGACAATGCTGTTGTAGTACACATCTTTTTAATTTGCATCTCTCTCTATATAGGATTGTCATAGTCATTATGGTTGACAATGCTGCTTGTGTTTTCAGTGGCAATGTTAGGTATGTGCCAGTGGTGGACATGTACTAGTGCCTTTACAGAGTGGACAAGCTGCACCCTCATCGTGGGCTAGTCAGAAGCTATGCCATCCATTATTGTGTAAGTAAGAGGGTATCTCTACCCATATCCAAGTCATAAAGTGGCATGTCCTATGTCTAAAAGGAGATCACTAGGCATTTTACCCTTATTGTCCTCATAACTTGGCTGCTGTAGAGCCAGATATTTTACCTTGTGACATATTTTCCACATCCAACTGTATATCCTAAATGCAGTTCTATCTGTTGTGGATTCCTTAGGCAAGGACATGGGATGCATTTGAAACTGGACGATTAGTAATTATCTGTGAATGTAAGCATTCCATAGCTGGTCATGGCTATATACACCACTTTCTGGGATTAAATCTTTCAACTCTGAATTCAGTCATTACTTACAGTTCATAATATACTGGAGTTTGTTGAGAAGGTAAGGAGTCATGGTGTCATTTTTGATAACAGACTGACACTGAGGGACCAGATGCCTTCTACTGACAGGCCATCTTGTTTCCATTTGTGTAACATTACATGTGTTAAGCATTTCTTCACACGGAAGATCTTACCCCTCAGAACATTACAGGGAAAGTGTATGCCACTGTCTCATTTTATCCATACTTTTACAACTTCCTTTATTTATGACCCCCAGACACAGAAATGGATTGGTTGCAGCTTGTGAAGAATTTGCAGCCTTCATACATACTTAGGTGTATCTCATTAACAGCATATTACTGTGGCCCTGTGGAATGTGCACTTGCTGGCATTAAATTTGCAATTACTTTTAAAAGACTTGTAATGGTCTGCTTTGTTCTACCTGACTTAGTAACCTATGGATGGATGAAGACTGAATATGCGGGCTTCATTTGCCTGAAATTAAACTCACTGAGGATCATAGCACCTCCACAGGAAATAACTGCTCATGCTATTCACGAGATGTGCTGGCAATAATTCCCTTTTGGGGGGCAATTTCTCCCTTCTTCAAGTTGGTGCAATGAGGGTGATGTTGGTATATATAAGTATGGGGATGAGGGAGAGTTGCCCCTACATCAGGGGTGCATTACATTAAAACATTAAAAATGTTTTTTGGCTGTTTTTTTTTTTTTTTTTTGTGTGTAGGAATGTACTTCCTTGACAGGAAAGCTCTGTCCACTCATAACGGAAGTGGGTCCACCTTATGTGAAAAATCTTCTGGATCCCTATCCCATCAGGATCATCATATACCTTATCCCTACTATTGTTAGATTACAAGAACAAATACTTTGTCATCACCCACCATGTTATGGAAATCTTGTCCTCATAATATACAGAGTCTCCCATGCTGGTCACTTTTGAAAGATCACTGAAGACCTGTCTTTTAGAATTATCATTTGAATTCTGATAATCA
>NC_056731.1:1309889733-1309929733 GCF_019279795.1 Protopterus annectens | reverse complement strand
ATCAGCACTCCAGCTACATGGTGTGGGAGTGGAATCCACAGCCTTCTGCACCAAGGGCAATTAGGCTACTAACATGTTTTCAGATTGTACAACACAGTGTGCCATTTGATAAACAAAAAACAGCTAGTTGCACACTGAAAACATTTACACTTGTTACAGTGTATTAAATTTGTAGTTTTGAACATTTTTCCAGTAAGTAATAAAACAAAATGTATGACCCAATAATGACAAACCTGCCCATTTCAGAACATTTTAACCATAAATGGCCCCTCAAACTTCCTTAAACAGTATCAGTCAGTAAGCACAATCTCTGCAGAAGTAAAATTCTTCTCAATAATTCTACATTAAAGATATTTGTAACTAATGAAGAGGTTGTTACTGTCAAAGAACTTTACATTTCACTGTTCCATCTACAAATTCAGTGCTTGCTGCCCTTGAAGAATTAATTGCCTAGGCTGCATTAAACAAAAAAATGATACACTGGTAATATTGCAATAGAGAATAACAGAAACAGACACTTTCATAGTTACTAGGCATCTTAAACAAAGGACGGCACACTAAGGAATGCAGAACCCCTATCCCCTTTTAAAATGCAACTAATAATTGACAACTAGGACATTACATACCATGCCTCCATACCCCTCAACCTCTTAGCACAAGAAATCTGAACAAAGCCTAAAATAATGGGGGGGGGGTGCAAAGGCCTCCAAACAGGGGCAGATTATAAATATTGCTCTTATACACTTAGAAAGTTGCTACAATAACAGCATTTGTCTTAGCATGCATTTTCTGAAGGAAATAAAGGCTAAAAATCAAATGTCTGACATTTAGTTATTTAAATCCTCACTGATTTGCCAGAAAAAACACAACTTTTATGAAGAATAGGTCAAAAATATGAGGCAAAAGTCTGGACAGTTGAGAGGTATGCTTACCTCTCAAACTCTTAGTGCAAGAAATCTGAACAAAGTCTAACATCATGTAGATGCAATGGTAGAAAAAGTAGGGATAGAGTTTAAATATTGCACTTTTATAACTTAAAAAGTTGATTTTTTTGATCCTACTCTTTTTGATAGGTTCTGTAATATCTTTTATAGCCATATGAGCTACCATTAACTCAGGCAGAGTGTGCATCACCCACCAAAACCTGCCATGCAGTGTCAGCAGTCTAGCCACCTGCACTGGGAATAGAGCTCCCAGCCTTCTGGTCTTCGAGAATAAGTGTATATCATGTAGAGCCACTGCTACTGCAAACTGTATTAGGTCCCTGAAGAAGTCAATAGCCAATGCACCTTCTTAGATGGGTGGCTAACTTCTGACAGTTCAACATAATTACACATGTACATTCTGTAGCCAAAAGCCAGATTTTATCTGCGTATTTGTATTCTGTCAAGTGGACCACTGAGCATACACTTCATAGTATCTTAATATGTTCCACTTTTGTCAGCTACATAAAAGGATTTATCACATTGCTGCATCATATCTGAGACTGCATATAGCTAGTTATATGTTGTGAGAGCCATTACTGGCATTGCTAGCTTTGTCTTCTTACAATAATCTCAGCATTATTGCTTCTTAGGTCATGCTATCTTCCAGAGCAGTTGAACATTTTTTCTCCCTTTCTTTTGTGTGTGTGTGTGTGTGTGGGGGGGGGGGGTACATTCTATAAGTTAATATGCAGTTTAAGGAGTCCTGGCTGCAGCTATTTTCTTCACTCAGTACATGCGTGACGTATCTTTATTTGTGGAGTATGAGCATATGTATTTCACTGTAAGACAATGCTGCTCCTTTAATGAATTTGTACACTATGGTTTACATTGTGTATTTCTGGTTAAACCCACCCAGGGTTGCCACCTTTTCAAATGCCCAAAGTGGGACATTTTTGGTACAAACATCAGCTTTTGCAAGCCAAAACATACCCACGACCAGTACAAAGGACATAAATTCACTTTTTTGCCTAAATAAAAACTTATTATTGTAGCATTTTAGTTGCTTATTCTGGTTATTTTAACATGTTTTTTGCAACTATTGCACAAAATATAGGAAATAATTTTGCCCTAAAATCTCAGGACATTTGCCATTTTTACAATTTTTTTGCAGGACACAACTGCCCAAAGAGGGACTGTCCCTTGCAAAGTGGGACAGGTAGTAACCCTAAACACACCCCTTTAAATCAATCCTTTGAACTGCTATCATGAAGGCATACTGCACATTGGGTGGTTAATACACTTCAATATCGCCAATTAAATTCCATACACACAAACACCACACACACACACACACACACACACACACACACACACACACACACACACACATCCGTTCTCTTGCATCCAGAAACCTAGTTTAAACTACACAAACACGCACACACAAATACACTTACTTACCTTCTTTTTAAATGAAACAGCCACACGCATACACATGGAATTAATCGCTCTCAAAGTGCTTGTTTAATTTCCACGTGCCACCATAAAACGTCTTTACATCAGTGTTGGTGATTGGCGAACATGCGTATGACACACATATATTTCTTCTTAAAGGTAGTGGAAGCCTCCTCATCACACTGCAGGTATAAAAGTGGGAGGGCACTCGCTCCTCCCCCTCAACCTGCGATTCAGACACCCTATGGTTTATTTATGCATTTTAATTAATGTACTTTTCTTATTATGCGTTTGCATAATAAGAAAAGTAAATTAAAATAAATAAATAAATGAACACAAACTGCTCCCTTTAATGTACGGCGCCCTAGGCGGTTGCCTAGTTCGCCTATGCCTAAGGCCGGCCGTGACTGCCTGCCTGTTCATGGATTGTTCATGCTACTGACTGCTTTTTACTTATTTGTTCGTTTGAACATTTCCACGTTAATCCTTGCTATACGGTGCTTGTTGCTGTGCCTGATGAAAATAACTTAGATCATACCATAGATAATTTAAGGGGACCCATACCTGGAATAAAACATTTAGCAGCTGCTTCTGTCCATTAGTTTTGCATGGGGTGGTCATGAGGTACATTTTTTATTACTCATCGATAGATGCATGTTACATTTTAATAGGGACAGGTATGAGCTTTGTTTTGTTTCACGTGGATGGAAAGTCTTTTCCAGAGCAGTGGTATCCTCTTTGAGATATACATGCCCATCTAAACCATTCTGTTTATGTAGCAGAGGAGGTTTAGATTCATGGATAAAGTATTTCTGATAATACTTGAGTTACTGATGTGCAGTAGGTGCATCAATATTGTGTCAGAGGATGCCTTGTATGACAGACACAGGTCACCTCTTTGCAGTCTGTAGGATACTGAGTATGGTGACTGGGCTTTGAGATAGTCCAAGTAAGACAACATTGTTTAGGCCTTGTATCCTTTAAGAAAGGTATCTCTCTGGGTGTTCTACTTATTACATGTCTTGTCAGATACATGCCAAAGGGGTCATTATATTCAATGATGGCAATGATATCTCTATATCTAGTCACAATGCCTTTGTACAATACAGAAGGACTTTCTTCCAACAGTAGATACATGTTAGTCAAAAGTTAAGTTACTGTCCACATAAGTTCCCAAATCAAAAAAACTCAGTAATTGCTCAGGTGTGTACTGTAAATGTTGTAATTCCTTCAGGTAGACAACTTCATAAAGGATACAGATTTAAATTTGTTCACATTTAATTTCAGTCCATGATTCTGACAAAAGTAATTTGTTTGGTACAAACTTTCCTGCAGGATGGCTTAGTCATTTGGGAATTTGATAACTGCTTTTAGCTTGCAGTTATCTGCAAATTTAGTCATTCAAAACACTTTGGTACTTGCTTTTCTTTCACAGAAGTAGATACTAAGAAGGAGAGGTCCCAGCACTGAAATCTGGAGAATCCATTGGTGACTGGTTTCTTTGTAGGGGTAGCTTCTCCTTTTGCATTTTATCTGTGAAACAGGGGTAGCTTCTCCTTTTGCATTTTATCTGTGAAACAGTTGGCAATCTGTCAAGTAATATAGGGGTTTATTCAAAGTTTATTTAGCTTTTCTGCTATGTCTGAGTGGGGCATGTGTGAAAAGCCTTGGCCATATTGAAGTATGTGGATGTAAAGTTTGAACATCTATCGTGTTAAGGATCTTTTCAAAGAAGTCCACTATGCTGAGCAAGCCTGAGCTGCAGTTATTGATTAGCTGCATGCTGGTGTAGTGTGGTGGCACACATTTTCCAGTTAAACTCATGAGTCTAGGGTATCACATCAGCAGTGACCATCATCTAGAGTCAATGCTCAAAACTTTGTTGATTAGTCCTGACAAAGTTGTTCTTCCATAGCACAGCCACATGCACATGCAGGCACATACACACACACACAATCACACACACACACACACACACACGCACACACACACACACACACACACACACACACACACACACACACACACACACACACACACACACTCACATGCATGCACACATTGTCAAAAACACACACACGCACGTGCGCACATATACTCACACACACACACACACACACACACACACACACACACACACACACACACACACACACATACACACACACACACACACACACACACACACACACACACACACACACACACACACACACACACACACACACACACACACACACACACACTATGGCCAGTTTAGAATATTCAGTCCATCTATTGCATGTCTATGGAATGTGGGAGGGAACCACAGTCCCTGGAGAAAACCCATGTGAACACAGAGAGGTCATGCAGACTCCATCCAGAAAGCACCACAAATGGGAATTTAAATGGATAACCTATTGCTGTGAGGTAAGAATGCTAACCACTGTGCCATATGTGTATGTGATAACAAGATTTGCATCCCTACTTCCAAATATGACCATGGGGTCTATATTAGAAGACCAAAGATGCATTCTTTCAAATGCATCTTGGTTGAACTTAAATGGCAGAAAATGGAAAATATCAAAGCAGCTGTTAAGGGAATTCTTTCCCTGGGAAAGAATTTGCTTGGCCGCTTCGGTACTTTGCCATTTTCGGCAATATAGTGTGGTCTTGGAGTTGGTATTTTTAAGTAGGGGGAGTGGGGGGCAAAGTCCCCCACTTAATGTAATGTTTAAATTCATTTCTATTTATTTATTTATTTTTTGTCAGAACAGCAATTTTTTTCCCTTGGAAAAAATTGCCGTTCTGACACTTCGACATTGTAAGCTTTTGCTTACATAGGGTCGATCAATCATCGTTTGCTTTTTTAAGTGTTCGGTGATTTAATATAGACCCTGATCATGGAGGATAACTACTGAATTTTATCATTATAAATGCAGGAATATTATGAATGGTAGCAAGAATTTTTAAGATTATATTTAAATATTTCTACTTATCTAGCCATTTTCTAAACTTAATTTCCTGGTGGGAATATCATTTATAGCAAGCAAACTAGGGTAGTCAACAATTCCGTGTCCCTATCAACAGTTTGCAGCTCATCCTATTGGATGCTAGGAATTCCCAGAGAAGTGGAGAAATATAATCCTTCCAGCATGACCAAGATTTTATTGAATGACTTCTCATAGAGGGACAAAACTGGTTTACCTCCTGTGGGATGTACCCAGGTGACCTCCTTCTTAAGAGTCCATAACAACTCAACAGGTTTTAATAAAAAGTGAATTAGCAGTGAATATAACCCAACATCATTTTAATTTCATGTTTATGCTTGAATTTCATTTCTGGGCCTATTAATTGTATTGGTGTGATATGGGCTGAACCCAAAAAATTTACTGCAAGGTGTAAATCTTATGTACATCTAGTGATAACTATTTCCAGTTCAAAGACAGTCCTACTATAGTGCTGCACCATGAAGAGGTGCCGCTTCATGAAGGTCTGACCCTGCAGCCTACCAAAAAATGCTACTGATGCATTCTAGGAGAGTGACCAGTGCTAATTACCCATATATTCTCCCTTTGGAAATGCCTGCAGTAAGGCATTGAATGACTGAAACAATTGCTCAGCTACATAAGTTACCTTGTCCACCTGTGTTAATGAACAGAACAAAAGCTTGAAATCACCTGATCGTGTTAGAGGTAAGTGCTGAAGAGTTTTGAAGGTAGGTAGTGTTGTGCCAGTGTGTTTGTGTGCCCATAAGTTTGGCCATGAGGGAATGTATGTAGAGTGATGTAAAGTGAGTGAGTGAGTGAAAGTAAGAGTGTGTGTGCGTGTGTGTGTATACATGTGTGCATGCATGCATGCAAGGGTGGGTGTATCTGTGAATGCGATCAAGTAAGGAGTGTGTGTGTGTGCATGTGTGTGTGTGTGTGTGTATGTGTGTGTGTGTGTGTGTGTGTGTGTGTGTGTGTGTGTGTGTGTGTGTATGTGATTGTACATGTATTAGTGTGTGTGTGTGTGTGTGTGTGTGTGTGTATGTGTTTGTACATGTATTCGTGAGTGTGTGTGTTTGTGTGTGTGTGTGTGTGTGTGTGTGTGTGTGTGTGTGTGTGTGTGTGTGTGTGTTTGTCTGTACATGTATTAGTGAGTGTGTGTGTTTGTCTGTGTGTGTGTGTGTGTGTGTTTGTACATGTATCTGTGAGTGTGTGTGTGTGTGTGTGTGTGTGTGTGTGTATGTGTCTGTGCATGTATTAGTGAGAAGGTTTGTGTGTGTGTGTGTGTGTGTGTGTGTGTGTGTGTGTGTGTGTGTGTGTATGTGTTTGTATGTGTATTAGTGAATTTGTGTTTGTGTGTGTGTGTGTGTGTGTGTGTGTGTGTGTGTGTGTGTGTGTGTTTGTGTGTGTGTGTGTGTGTGTGTGTGTGTGTGTGTGTGTGTGTGTGTGTGTGTGTGTGTGTGTGTTTGTACATGTATTACTGAGTGTGTGTGTGCGCACATGTATTTGCATGTGTATTAGTGAGTGTGTGTGTGTGTGTGTGTGCGTGTGTGTGTGCGTGTGCGTTTGTGTATGCATGTGTATGTGTTTGCACATGTATTAGTGAGTGTGTGTGTGTGTGTGTGTGTGTGTGTGTGTGTGTGTGTGTGTATGTATGTCTGAGACTAAATATTAGGTGTCTATATAAACATAATGCATGGACTACCATTGCTGACTACTGCAAGAAAGTGCTGATTTGCACTCACAGCAGTTAAGGATGATTTAAAATCTTGCAAATTAACTAATAATGAAACATTTCTGCATTGTGGCTAACATGTCAATGAATCACATTTTCCCACTTCATGGAAGCAGTCTCTTTTTTGACACATCTCTTCTTTCTAAATCCTCTGGATTGCTGATAATCAATTTTAACTTCTAAGTTTTCCTATTCAGCTTTGAAGAATTGCAGATTCTTTCATGAATCAATTATTTTATGGCAGGCTTTCTGACAAGTTTTCAATTTAATGTAATTTATTTGGTATTCTTGATTATCCCTGGGATTCAATAAACTCTCTGTAGGCTTCAAGCAGAGTTTACATGGAGTTTATATGTGTGCATAATGATGAGCTGTGTGTGGCAGTAAGCAATGCATATTAATGAGGTACGGTGTGCCTCAGCTAAGTTTTGTGGCTTGCAAAAGTGTTGCTGGCTGCAAAATCCTATATGCGAATAAGGATAGCAATTCCATGTAAGGGAGAGTACATATGGTGTGCGGATTTCAGCGCAATGTCATAGTGATCACCAGAGGTTTTACAAATAGCTGTCACTCTGTTAGTGCAACACATCTGCATGCAGGCCAACTTAATGAGAGTACAAATAGCTAGTAATAGGGACATAGTTGGCATAGAAGTCACACATAGGAATGTGTTAGAAAGTAATACTCGCACCCTCTTAGAGCAAGAAATGTGGACAAGGCAATAATAATGGGGGAAAGTGTATGTGCTGAGTCATGCCATAGGTGTTCTGTGATGTTGTCACAGCACATTGATTCTGTGTGATAGACCTGGATGAAGGTAAGACAGTGCATACTGCCTATTGTGATCTGGCCTAGGGTTTTGACACAATCACACTCGCAGGCATCATTGAGAAAAATGCCAAGCTGGGGATTAAACCTTTCGTCAATTGATGGGTAAACAATTGGCTCACTGACAGAACACATCATGTGAAAGCTGGTGACTCAACCTGTACCAGTAGAGCTGTCACTATTGGCAAACCCCAGGGATCTGTGCTTGGCCTTTCACTTTTTGAATTGTATTTCTTGACAGTTCAGGCTAAAGTATATGGCCTTTGCCTTACCCAGTTTGCTGATTTTTGCATATTGTGTGGAACCATTTAGTCCACCAATGGTGATAGCATAGTACAGGAGGAGCTAACACACACAACTGAATGGTGAGAAAGGCACATGATCTACAAATAAATGCAGAAATATGTGTATGCAATGTAATCTATCTGAAAAATGAAGTTCCATGTTAATAACAGAATTGACAACAGTCCTGCTATGCAGAAAACCAGTGATGCAAGCAATGGGAACACATTTAAATAGCAATCTGAACTTTGACCATCAACTGTTGACACTGCCATTGAAAGCCTATGTTGTGCACATAAGTCACACTGTCATATTGATATCTTAGGACTATATGACAGCAATGTAGTCAATCATCATTACAGCATTAATACAGCATAATGCTTTTTTTACATGTACCTCACTAGACACATGTAGCAGCTGGAGAGACCACAGGGCTTTACTCAGCAAGATAACATAAGGCCTACACACCATGCCATAATGTATGTGGATAGATTGAAAGACATGTCACTGTACATTTTACTGTTTAAGATGAAGTGACTTCTGCCTAGCCCCCAGGCCAGTCTCTGACCCTGCCCTGGTGGGACTACTGCATATCCAAAAATGTGATAAAGCTGATGACATCAGAAGTGTCTGTTGAGGAGAAGATGGCAGTGTCCCATATGTTGGTGTCAATCAACAGCTCACACACACTTGACTGCAGTGAGAATACCACTCCTACATATCTAAGTACACAAGTTACAGAATATAGTACTTTATACAAATGTCACAGCTCACGTCTGGTGTGAAGTGTGCCAGACAACACTTTATAGCTGATGACATCAGTGGTGTCTGTTGAGAAGATAGTGTCCCACATGCTGATGTAAAATGTTCTCTGTAATTTCAAACAGTTCACACACACACACACACACACACACACACACACACACACACACACACACACACACACACACACACACACACACACACAAAGAGTTGACTGCAGTGAAAATAGAACCCCTACCTAAGTACACAGGCTACAGAACACAGTACTTTATGCAAGCTTCACTGCTCAAATCTGCTTTGGAGTGTGTCAGACAACACATTGTAGCTGATGATATCAGCTGTGTCTGCTGAGGAGAAGATAGTGTCCCATATGCTGATGCAAAATGCCCTCTGTAATGTCAAGCAACAGTTCACATGTACACACAGTTGACTGCAGTGAGAATAGAACCCCTACTTAGCTAAGTAACACAGTATGTTACACAAGCACTACAGCACAATTCTGATTTATACCAGAATGTAAGTGAACTTACAGTAGATGACATCAGCACTGCATGTGGGAGACAAGAGGTTGGGAGGCCTGTATGAAATGGATATGTAGCATTGAGCAAGTTATCAAAATACTGGCAATCTATGTAATAGGAGAAGTAACTATAGGATACACACGCATTTTCTCTGCTGTCTAGACACACTCACCCAGTCAACTGCAGTCAAAACAGAACCCTTAGCTCTCTAAGTCACAGAATACAGAGCACAGTAAGTTAAGCAAGTACCATGGTACAAGTCTGATTTATACAACAGTGCAGGTGAACTTAAACTTATAGTATATGACATCATCAGGCCATGTCACTGACAATAGGTTGTGAGGCCTGGATAGGCACATAGCTTCATAGATTCTTATGTGGCTACTAGCCTAATACCACTAGGGCCTTTAGATGCCTAGCCATGTAAAAACACAAATACCATTATTGAGCATAGGTGGATGGTCATTTTTAGCAGAGTGTGTTTGAGAGCAACACCAACTGGCCCTTTCCATGAGAGGAACAGGTGCCAGCCCAGTAGTCAAGATTTTTCTTGAACAGGGTCATTGAGGAGCACTGCTTCACATGCAGTGGGAGCTTACTACAGAGGAGTGTGAAATGTTGTGGGATATAGCCGTCTCCCCAGCATGTTCTGTTTATGTCACAGGCTAGGTTGAGAACCCTAGGGCAAATTATAGATGTCTCATCTGAATTGTAGATGTCCATCCTTTTCAAAAGAGCAGGGCCTGAGACTGCTCTGCAAGGCAGCCATATGTCACCTCTCATCAGCCTGTATGATACAGAGTACAGTGACAGGTATGTCAGTCATTCCATGTATGTCATGTTTGCAGGCCTTGGAGTCTCCCAGGCAGAACCTTTGTGTTCTCTCCAATTGCTGCAGTTGTGGGGTGAGGTACAGAGAGATCTGAGCATTCTACTTCATTACTGGTGTAATAAGGGGAGAGTACAGCAGAGGTATGACTATCCTGGTCTTGGATGTGATGTCCATATGTATGATGTGTGCAATGCAGATTGTGCGTGTCACCACTATGGGCACATAGTGATGAAAGTGTAGATTGCTATCAACATGTGTTCCCAAGTCTCACAACACTGTGTTTAAGCTTAGGGGAATGCTATGTATATCATAATTAGCAGGAGTATTTCATTGAGAAAAGTGATGAAGAGTCATTGTATGCTTAAAGTTCAGTCTATGAGTTTGTCACCAATCATCAGTCTATTTTAGCCCCTACTGTAATATGTTACCATCACTGGAGGACTCTGTTTGAGTGCGTCCAGTTAACAATCATCTGTAAATGTTGTAAACCACAGCCCATCTACTGTTGCCTGTGCTTCGAGGAAGTATTTCCCAAATATTTGAGAGCCCAGAACAGATCCTTGTGATATTCCACTAATGAGTGGGCAAGTGGTGGAAGTGCAGTCCCCAACTGTGACAGCATGTGCTCTGTTGTTGAGCAAGTTGGTTATCCATCTAGTGCTGTATGGCCTAATTTCCAGATGGGATATCTTCTCTATGAGACATGAATGGGGGATATTGTCAAAGGCCTTGGGTAATTGTGGCAGCAGGTATAAGTGTAGGGCTGGAGTACAGGTGGTCATACCTCTCAACTGTACATATTTTCTCAGAATGCCCAGATTTTTGCCTCATATTTTTTGGTCTGTTCTTCTTAAAAAAATGTGTTTTTTTGACAAATCACTAAGATGATCCAAGGATCAACATCAACAAATAATGGCACACATTTAAGTTTCAGACTTGAAATCCTTCAGAAAATGCATGCTAACACAGATCCTGTTATTCTAGCACCTTTCTATATTTATAAGAGCAATATTTAAAATGTGTCTGTATGTTTGGGTCTTTGTTCCTGCATTATGCCGGCCTTTGTCCAGATTTCTTCACTAAGCGGTTGAGAAGTATGTCGGTGGTCATGCGTTCTAGTACAGCATGTGCAACCTTTGTTTTACTGTTGTGACATTGCAGTTTAAAGGAATGAACTGAAACATGAACAGCGATTACTTTAACTCATTTGTGGCAACAGGTGTTAGTGTAGGACTGCCATGCACATGGTCCTATGTTCAAATACAGCATGTTTCGTGCACCACTTTTACTGTTGGTCCATTTCCCATTATAGTCAATCTCACTTATAACACTTGACATAGTGTACACAGTATTAATTATATGTATGAGGGCTAAGACACTAATATTGTGTCAGTTATTTATTTATCTATGTATTTTCACATTTATTATCAAATGTAATGTATGAGTGTGGGTATACTGTGTACTGTATTCCTGTAAGTATATTTCTGCTCTCTGGACTGACATGACTTTCACATTTGTCAAACACACATGCATAACTGCCTGTACATCAAATAACCTTAAAATCGCATTGCTTGCCGCTGTTGTGCACCTCTTACCATCATGCACCATGTCTGAGCAATGGTAGGTGGTACACAACATTTTGAAACAGTGTGCACACTCCCAGTAAATGCGATAAGTAGAATTCATGGAAAATCAGCATTCACCATTGCTCTTAATCCATGATAGACATGGCAGACTCTTGTGGAGAGGGTATGAGATTTAGGGCTCAGAGATGATGTGTCCAGGAGTACAAGATTTTTGTTGGACTCCTAGTGAAGCACCACAGTTCCAGGTTGCTGCAGGGGGACTATTCTGGGTCCCAATATAAGTCAGAGGCTTGGGATAGTTTGGCCCAGGCTGCAACCAGAGTCACCAATATCCCCCACACAGGTAAACAATGTTGGCAGTAGTACAACAACCTCCAAAGGAGGAAAAGGGGCACCCATCAATCTTATGATTGAGGAATTTAGGATGGACGACATTCAACAAATGTGAAAGTATAAACTACAGACAGTACTTGTAAGGCTTAAAAGCTGAATATAGGCAAGACTAGTATCCATAATGGTATTCTGTTCTGTTTTTTTTCCACAGCTGCCATGGAGAGGGAGTGCAATTTTAGGACCCATGGCGCAAGATTGGCAAGGATGAGGAAAGCGTGTGGTATATATGCAGCAGAGGAGTAGTGCTATTGTAGCATTAAAAGTTAAAAATAGCTTGTTTGGTATTTTATACAGTTGCATCAAATTGAGCATGCATATCTCAACTGTAAAAGCAAGTATGCATGCATTAGTATGTAGCACAAACCAAGGGTACAATATTTGATTTTAGTCAGAGGTGATAGGTTCAAATACTACACTTTCCAAGTATACAATACTGTTTATTCTTCAATTATGTGTAACTTAAAGGTTTAACGTAAAGGCTCTATACCAGTGGCACACACACCCTGCTGTAAACTGTAATCTGTATAACTGGAACATGGATATGTACAATATATGCACATATAAAGGAGTACTTGCTGCAATCTGTAGTAAAGTGTGCATCTGTTAGGAGCTGCTAGTCTTAAAAGTAATGGTTATCTGTTAGGGGGTGGTAGTCTTAATAGAAAAGGTTAAGATAATAGAGTCAAATAATTGTATTAATGCATTGTATGTTACATATGAAGGTACTAATCTTATCTGTTTTTTTTTTCTCCCACTCCACCCCTTATCTCTCTTTTTTTTCTGCTTTTTTATTATTCTGTGTTGTCAAAATGTATCCATGTCATCCACATGTACCACTTCACAAATTGCTCTACAGCACAGAGGGGTAGGACTTCCCCACAGGATCTGCCTGCCCCCAACTCCACAGGCCCCAGAACCATTGTTCAGCACATCTTGGAACCAATCCAGTGGTTTCCTCAAGGAGTAGTGGCCAAGATGATGAGTTTATCACCCATACTGAACTGCCAGGTATGGTGCATAGGGTTGTGCACCACACTGTTGGCCCATGCCTACGCAGGATGGAAGAGCTGCTCTCCCCCATTTTATGTAGGACCAGGAGGAGGAGAAGGAGACTGCAAATAATCCATCCAGTGGTATAGTGTGGTGACAGTGAGGATAGTCCAGTGGGTCAGGACTAAATTCTCATTGTCACCCAGTTTGATGACCATAGGTCCTAGATATCCCCACCTTCACCCCATCCATAGTGTCCACTGACCTCTTGTGTCCATCACTATCCCTGTGTCTTGTCTTGTTTGTCTTCTCTGTCTGCAATTGCTTTCTCACCTTCCCAACTTACCAGAACCAGACATACGTATGTCCCTTCCCCAACATTCCTCTCTCTCTCAAAAAAAAAATGGGCAACTGGCACACAAAAAAAAAATCATCCCATACATAGTTCATCATTTCACACATGTGTCTTCTTGACACACTTGATTTAGTTCAATTGGCTATACAACATGATTGTGTTATGGTCACCCCCCTCTCTCTGGAGTTAACAGTCCAAACTCTGCTAATATTTTGCATATATTACCAGTTTTTACTGTTGAAGAAATGGATAGCTATGGTTCTTTCCTACCTCCCATTGCAAATGCATGTATTACTTTCCATGTGTTCTTACCCCTGATTGCTCCCCATTTCACAACTGCCCTATCTTTCCCATTTCTTTTCTTTAATGTATTATTTTTCAGTGTTGTGCATCGCACACTAACATGCAGCAATGGTAATATGAAAGAATTAAAAAGTATTAGATTCAGTTGTATTTGAACCCAGTACCATCTGGCCCAAAAAGGAATATATCACTGCATTAACACTTGCTGCCACCGAGTCAGTTAAGAAGTAGGTGCATTCCACAAACTCAATGTTAACTGTCATACTTTAGCAATGCTGCAGCTGGAATAGCTACATGACATTCCTTTATGTATTAGCCATTCTTAAGGTCTCTCTTTTGACCATTGCTCAACACCACACAAACAAGATAAGCCCAGCCAGACCTTCCATTCATTCCTTCATTGCCCGAGATTGAGATAAGTGATGCATCATACAAACAATGGCCAAAAAATTATAAAATAATAAAATAATAATAAAAACTGACATAGAAAGCAATTTGTACTCAAATGAAGAGGAGGATGGGTGTTAATGAAACAGAACCTGTGAATTGTGCACTGCTTGCTTGAATTTCCAACCTTGATAGACATACATGTAACACATTGTAAGTCTAACTAGACACACCCACCTGATATAAGCATTCACAGTTGCCATCCATACACTGAGGAAGTGTCTGCATGATGTTTATGTCTGTGACATGGAGCCAAGGATTTGGGATTCATCAGTTCTAATGAATTCAGACTTCATTTGCATCTTCACCAAGCTGACAGCCCTGAATCTACACCAGAAGACAACAATGTAACTAGGGAAAGTGAAGGGAAGCCAAATTGTTTATGTAAAGACCATGGAAGAAAGTATATTACTTTGTGATATATTTGCACAGAGGAGTAGTGATTTTAGATGATATGCCTGCATTTTGTCAGGTCTGTATGTCATATGCTGACATGTAACTATGAATAGTCTGTTTAATGTTTTTTATATTTATTTTGATTAGCACACACGTTTGCACTTTTGTCTGCCTGCCTTACTTACAAGTGTATTGTTCACTTGGGGTGGGGGAGCAAAGCTGCATTTGTATTATTTCACAAAAAAGGATTATGTTGCTATTGCTGCTCTCAGTTGTTTTTGCATCCAGCCTACTGTCACATGTTAAGGTCAGTTCTGTACAAATTTTACATTAGTTTGACTTTTTATTCTGTCCATGTAGACTCTGTTCTGTGGCTCTATTCCAAAAGTTTTGGAATTCATGGGGAACACCAGCACAGAGTCTACACAGTTGCCTTAAAGCTTGTTGTGCTCCAATGTGTTGCCTTGGTTGATTAGCATGCAATTCAGTTACTTATACAGTAATTTGCATGCCACGTTGTTTACTGGTGCACGGGGGTGTGGACCACTGCACAGTGTTTACTGAATTTAAAAGTTTCCATACCTGTGTGTGCATCGTGTTGCGAAATGCACACCGTGGAAAACCACTGTATAGGCTTTATGAATACCACTGTATATTTCATTAACTGGTACACAGATGACATTGCAGAACTTTTTTTGTAATAAACTATGTTTTAAATGTGGGTGATAGATTTAATTACTGTTGCAAAGAATACAGATGAATAATTAGATAACTACTCTGTAGCATATTATTAAGAATTTTGGTCAGAAAAAATAATTAAACAATTGAGTAATTTACTTCCTTTAATAACTAGGGCCTGAAACACATTCTGAGACTTTTAAAATAGTGAAATAAGTGGGTAGCTGAGAGCATTTACCAAATGGGACACTGACCACATGTTCAGACTTCTGTTCAGGATATTTATTTTGCATTTGAAGTTGATGGTTTAGTTATTAAATGACTGTTGATGATTTCAGAAGTGTAGCTTGGTTAGGATGAAGGGGTAGGCTATGCCAGGTGGAAGTGCTACGGGGTCACAACTGGTAGATCCTGATCATATTTCAGTGCAAATCAGCATAATTTAAGTATTGCATTGGTGTGCACAACTGAAGTGCTGTAGCACCACATGTGTAGCCTAAACTAGTCTGCCACAGTTTAAAAAATAAAAAAGACCTTTTTTGTCTTAAAACTAAATCCCATCACGTGAAACAACCCAGGCACTTACTGCAAAGAGTAGGAGCTGCTATCTATCTATCTATCTATCTATCTATCTATCTATCTATCTATCTATCTATCTATCTATCCATATCTATATTTATATGTACATTTTGTGTGTGTGTGTGTGTGTGTGTGTGTGTGTGTGTGTGTGTGTGTGTGTGTGTGTGTGTGTGTGTGTGTGTGTGTGTGCTTGTGTGTGTATGAGTTACATTTATAATGCCAGACAGCAGGAACACTAAAAAAGCATTACAATGAACGCAAAGGGCTAAAACTGAAAATACTAAGGAGATCATGCTACAGAGGGGACTGTTTTTTTCTCTTTCCCCACTTTAGTGTGATTTCAGAGATGGCATATATAATAAGCTGGAGATGTGGGGGGTGCATAGAACATCAGACAAGTTTTTTGTTAATGTTTGTTTCAATCTTTTGTGTTCAATTTAATGCCTTTGGCTTTCTGGTTGTTTGGTGTTACGAATGTTTTTCTTGTGTGTGTGTGTGTGTGTGTGTGTGTGTGTGTGTGTGTGTGTGTGTGTGTGTGTGTGTGTGTGTATATATATATATATATATATATATATATATATATATATATATATATATATATACAAAACCTGTTGTGCAGGAACAATAACAGCATATTACATGCTCAAGTCAACTGTTGTCATAAATAGTAATGCAAGATCCGTGTTAAAGATCACCTTGCATTCTTATTAAAAACAATAAATCAGGATTCAAGCTGGTATTGCTTGTTTAACCCATTTTTTATTAAGCAAAAACAAAAGATGAGCACTTACACTCTTGTCAGAGCTTCAAAGCTCTGACAAGAGTGAAAGTGCTCATCTTTTGTTTTTAATAAACCATGGGTTAAATAAGCAATACCAGCTTGAATCCTGATTTATTGTTTTTAATGAGAATGCAAGTGATCTTTAACATGGATCTTGCATTAGTATTTATGGCAACAGTTTGAGCTGAGCATGTTATATGCTGTTATTGTTCCTGTACAACTGCTTTTTCCTATTGTTTGGTTTGTTCATCCTTAAGGAAAGTGGTTACTACTCTTAAGTTTGGAAAACTACATTTCCTCAGTACTAGGATTTGTTGTCTATGTGTGTGTTTGTATATATATATATATATATATATATATATATATATATATATATATATATATATATATATATATATATATATATATAGTGTGTGTGTGTGTGTGTGTGTGTGTGTATGTGTGTATGTACCTACACACACATGCACACACACATAAATAAATATCTTAATACATCATTCACTTCATTCTGTTAACATTTCTACAATATTTGCAGCATTTACAATATTTTCAGTATTTTCCATCTTCAGTTTCACAAACTTTAACATCTTTCATTATGTCCCGTCCTTTTCTCCAGGTCCATATTTCTATTTCAGACAACACATCTTTATCATTCCTGTCTTTATTACACAGCAATTCATCAGATCTTCTTTTCCAAGGCAACCATACTGTTATTGTCAATATCTTATCCCATCTGTCAACTTCATGTTTATTTTTTTTTTATATTTTGCATACAATTTTATATCCATATTTACATTTTGAAACCTTAACACTTATATACGTTTTGATATATTTTCCCCAAAAATCTTTATTTGTTTTATTTTCAATCCAAAAAAATAATGTTTTGTCATTTCTTATTTACCAGAATATAAATGTTCTCCGCTCCATTGTGTTATATTTATTGTACTTTTTACATGTAACTTATCCAAAAACAACTTCCTGAAAAACTCTCCAGCCTCATAGCAATTTTCAAATATTTCACTTCTTTTTATTGTTTTTTAACCTCATCTTATGATTTTTCCATGAATTACCTGATCATCATGTTATACTATTCCCATTTATCTCTTTTTATGTTTTTACTTTATCAATCTTAAATTTCCATAACTTAATCTTATAATCATATTCTTTTTTAATCACCTCATACTTTTAACTTCTTGTCTTGCCTTTTCCATTCATTCAATCTCTCCATATTTTACATACAGTATTTTCCCTTTTAGTCTGCTTTCCTCCTCCTTCATATTTTTAATACACAATAAAGGTGCATAGATGACAAATATTCAAGTAGATTTTTAAAATTCAAATCTATTTTTCTTTACCATTCTGTGCAATTGCCCATCTAACCGGATAATGTCTTCATTGCCAAATGGAATTAAAAATATCTCTAAAGATTATTTTTCCATTTTTGCCAGGAAATATATGTACACTCACCAAATATCCCACCTTTCCTAACATATACATATTTAACATAAATAGATTCTTTCTAAAGAGTAAGTATAGCACTTTCTACCAACTAATGTTTTCATTTTATTCATTATTTTTCACTATTGTTTTATTATTTTCCTCTTTCATTTCACTAATCCTGATTCATAATCTGTTTATTTCATTTCTGGTACAACATTTATTTATTTTCTTTATTTTACCAAATCATTTACTTATTGACCTATTTAACATTAATCCATCTTTACTTAACCTCCTTTCTACCCCTTCACAGCATTCTTAACCCATAATACATTTTTATCACACTAACTAAATCATCAACATATGAAACACACTCTGGTATTATCGTACCATTTTGTTCCATCTCATATCCTACTTCAATTATTTCACAAATGAATGATTGTTTTAATACATTCATTACTGGCACAGATAAACACATACTCAACCATCAGTGCTGCATCACCCCTTTTTATTTTTATTTTTTATTCCTAATCAGCCATTTACCATAACCTTCATCCAAGATATCTCATTCTACTTCTTTAATACTTTTAATTTCCCAACCCCATAATCCCATAAATATCTCATGTTGCTTCATGACTACTTACTGAATAAAATGTATTTGCTATGTCACACAAAACCAACTTTACATCTTTATTCTCTCTTAAAATACCATCTAATACTTCTTTTATTATTACTAACACTTCCTTCACTTGTTTCACTTTTCTCCATATACTCCTTCTCCTATCATTTCTTCCAAAAGAAAAAAAAATCCCCATTATTCTTTGTATTATCTTCATAAAGATTTTATAACCAGTATTAATGTTATTGACCTTTTAGTCTTAATATTTTTATCAATGTTCTACCATATAAATGTAATTGCCCTACCATGTTAATGATTTATTCAATATTTCCACAAATACTCCTTTTTGCCTTACACCTACCCAATAATAATAAACACCCAAGTCTTTTGCTGATTATTCCTTCCCTTCTTTTATAATCTCTTCCGATTATTTCAATTCTTTCTTCTAATGTTCATTTTGTTTTCTATAAAGTTTTCTTTACTGTCCACTTTCTTTTTTCAACTTTTTCATTTGTATTTCTGGTTTCTACAAACTTCGCTATTATCTCCATGGCTTCTTCTTGTCTACCTTTTACTAACCCAATCTTATTTGTAATTCTGTATATTTGATATGCCTTTCTTTTAACCTCCTTTCTTAAAATGTGGGAAATCTCTTTCAAAACTTCTGGCCATAAAACCTTGAATTATTTTAATCTTTATTGTTCTCATACAGTTTCTTTCCTATTTCCCCTACTCTTTTATTTCTTCTATACATTTATACAAATCTTCCACCACATTACTGCATTCTCCTTTTCTTCTTTTTTACTTGTCTCTTTACTTCCAAAAGCTTATTTTTATATGCCTGTTTAAACACTACTCACCATTTGTCCAGCTTTCACAATATGCTCTCATCGTCATGTGTTCTTTCCAGAGTCTATTACATACCCCTTCATTTCTTTCTTTTTACCTTTACCCTGTGTTTACCATTTTATTATTTTTCTTTCTTTTATTATTTCTTTATGATCACCTAGCACAGCCTGTATTGCTCTATGAAAAAAATGTACTCATTCTAAACACTTCCTTCATGTCACCTGAACTCATAATGTAGTTTATTTCTGTTTTAAAAATGTTCCTTTTGTACATCTAGTCTCTACATTTTCTGTTTTCAAGTTTCCACATTGATTCATTTATTTTGTCTCCATTACATCTTGTTTTATTTTCCCTTTTTTCTTTTCTCACATTACAATAAAAGTCCCCAATCATTAAAATCGACATTTACTGTCATATTTTCTAACTCCTCATTTTTTTCCTTTTTAACATGTTTACATTTGCATACATTATTATAACACACACAATTTCCAGTTCTTCTGAAATCATATATCATCACCCTTACAGGTATCACAATTATTATATCCAATAGTTTACTTAATCTTCTGTTATTAACACACAGACAACACAAATCATGTTTTTATCCATCTGATCATATAATTTTTCCCCACACAGCTTCAAATTTTCTCTTTTTTTTTGTTTACAAAATCTTGCAGACAACAAACACAATACATCCATCTTTTTCTTGTTTTCACCATTCAATTACAATTAAGACCCTAACTTAATTTCTTATACTGTTTACATTTAGTCCCAAAATAAACAAATCATTTATTTCCTCTTCAATAGAATTAATGTATATCTTCTCTTGTTCTTCCCTTTTCTCTGATTCACCAACTTCCTCTTCTTCACTTACAAACCTATTATATCTATGTTCTGTTTTTATCTAAAGGGGAAATTCAATAAAGCCTACATGGAGTAATTTTCCATGTAGGCATAGTGGCATGGAGCTTACACAGACATAAGCAGCCATGCAATCCAGTAAACAGAGCTGAGGGGCATGCACGAACATTCCAACATGGAAGTGTCCCTGGCATGCAAATCATCTCATAAGCAGGGGAAATGCATGCAAATGAGAGTGTAGAGTGATCCAGCAAGCAGATAGGCAGTTGTGCAGATTGCATGTTGGTGTCCAAATTATACATGGAAAAATTCTGTGCACTTGAAAGTAAAAAGTGAACAGGGGCTATAAAAGCCCATTCAGAAGGTCAGAAATAGCAAAGCAGACACAGATATGTGTAAAACTATGTCCTGTGTGTCCAAAAAGTAATTGAAAACAATTTAAAATATTTTTTAATACCCACATTATGTTTGCATGGCATGCAGCAGTGTGCAAACATGCCAGTATGCAAAAAAGAAATATTTAAAAGTGTAAAAACAAATAAAATAAAATATGTGACAATATTGCATTATAGGGCCTTACATGGAATATGTACAATGGTAGATGTCTGTGGTTGCTAAGGGGGGCAGGTCCTGTAATAGTATAGTATCCATGTTGTGTGCACGGATCTATATGCAAATGAGCTGGGGATACTGAATAGCAAAAATGGGTATCTGTGCCCACAGATCAATCCTGTGTACTCCCAGAATTGTGCTGGTGTCCACAGAAGAGGTAGCTGACATCAAAAAGGGGTGTGTTTCTATTTCTTTAATGACATTGGAGCACAGCAGCACCTGTTTACACATTGCACCACTGAGCTCAGCAGAGGGGGCATGTCCAGTGCTGCTAAGCTTTGTTTAGCTTTAGGGCATGTGTTTAAGCTGGTTTGAGTGTATTTGCTTGGCACACATCTGTGCTTAGTGTGCCCATTCATGGGGGTATGTCTATTGACTGATGAGCACTGTTTATACCTGCAGCATAGAACTGGATGCCATGCCACAGTGCTTAGCAAGGAAGGTTGTCAAAAAAAGAAGAAGAAGAAGAATTAAAAAAGAAATTGGCTGAAAAAGCCAATCAAATATAAATTACTGATGACCCCTGTTCCACCTAAACTGGGCCATTCCAACCCCTCAGTGATGTACTTGGCAGGTGGAATGCATCATAGGTACACAGGCTGCTTCTGCAGTAGAGCACAATAAGGTATGCGTACACTTTACAATCTGATTTCCCCCATGCTCTGCACCATTGTAACACAGACTTGAGAATTTTAACTGAAAGAATGCTAGGGGCTGTTGCAGCTCTTCTACATCTGTATGTGCTAGATGCTGAGGTCAGTGCTGATGCTGCTGCTGACAACAGGCCTTGACTGAGAAGGAGGATAGTGTTCAGGCCCAGGGTAACCTTCCAGGAGCTACATGAGCTGGAGATTGTAGAGCACTACAGGGTGGACAGGGGCATACTACAAGAACTCACTGAGCTCTACCACCATCAACTCAGACCCAGAGCCAACAGAGGGGAACCCATCCCGGTGGAAACAAAGGTATGTGTAGCCCTTAGGATACTAGCTACAGTTACTTTTCAATGACCTACTGGGGTCATGATGGGGGTCTCACAGGTATCAACATCCAGGGTACTCCACCAGTTCCCTAACACATGCCAGTGAGCACATTTATTTACCCTGCATCCCTGAGGAGAGGGTCACAGTATGCATCTCTTCTACCATATATCACACTACTTTGAGGTATTGGGTGACACAGACTGCACTCATGTCCACATCAAAGCACTGCCCAGTGAGGAAGGTAGAATCTAAATCAATCCCAATGTGTATCACTCTATCAACTGCCAGGTCATGTGCAATGCCTAAGGCATTATCATAAATTTGTGTGCTAGCAGCCCTGGCAGATATCACAACACCCATATCTGGCATGCATCACAGCTGTACCAGATGTTTGCAAGGGAGGACATCCCATACAGCATCTACTGTGGGATGCTGTCTACACACTGGAACCATGGATGAAGACACCTATCAGAAATGCACACACACCTACTGAAGAATGCCATAATTAGGCACACGTGCAAACTAGGAACATCATAGAGCGTGTGTTTGTGATGCTCAAGTCACAGTTCTGGTGTCTCGATATATCTGATGAAGCCTTGCAGTACTTTCCAGCCACATGTGCACAGATGTTCACAGTATGTGTCATGCTGCACAATATGATCCTGTGGAAACAGTTGCAGCATGATCATCACACAGAAGGGACCCACAAACCCCCACCAGTGCCTAGGTCCCAACAGGCACACCCAGGCTGTTCCTGTAGGCAGACATAGGTGTGCCCAGTATGCCCTGGCCTTGGCCAAAAAACAACACATAGCACATGCACTGACAACCTAGGCTCTTAGGGACTGACACCTTACTCTAACTCACATACATAGTAAAAAGGATACCAGCCACAGACATGCTCCTTCTTATTTAAAGTGATAAAATAGTCTACATGGATACGAAGTTTTACTTTGGAATATATCAAATCCTTGTACCTAGCTAATGTCAAACTATAATTATCTTCTTGAAGATGTTAATTTATCTATTTTAGACCTAACTTCTCATCATATTTTCAATAGACATCAAAGAACAAAACATGATATTAACTATTTCTATTCTATAGTGGATGTTAGTATTGCCATAACTAACAGTTTATGTTGTATTTAGACTAGTAAATTATTTACTATTTTAGTAAACAAAAACTTGTTTCATTTACCAGGATTTCATCCTGTGAATTAATTGAACGTTTTCTATTACTCGTACTAGTAACCAAACATATAATAATGTAATGCTTGCAAAAAGCCCTTTTCCAATGCCATTAGATTTCCTGCAACAAGTCTAGGATAAGCCGTGTTTCCTGACATTAGGCTCAAAAACTGCATTAAATGTCTTAAACAGTGAAACAATATATATCTTTCTTTAAGTAAAGACATTGCCTCTCCAGAGATTAGGTTTCCCTCATTACATAGAAATACTAATACAACAGCTTGGTTTCAGTCTGCTTAATTCAATATCACATCAGCATTTCAAAGGTTCTCTCAACAAAACTGCAATGCTCTTACTAAGGCAATTATTCATCTGTATTTATCTAATCTGAGAGGCATGTTGAAAGTATAAGGATTTTCTACATATTAGTATTTTACAGATTTTTCAGACTTGATGACAAATTTACTGAGAGAGAACATCACAGCATAGTGTTACAAAATTTGAAATGGTTAAATCCCTCTAATAAGCTGTGTATGCACTTTGCGTATCTTATAATGTTCTGTTCAATACAAGATATGTTTGTTTCTTTATTCAGCATTATTTACAATTCAATATTCAATATGTTTTATTTTAGTAGTTTTATATCTTACATGAATAATCAAGCTACAACTATAAAACAAGTTACATATCTGAAATGCAGAAAACTGGAAACTGTTATCTTAAAGTAGAGCCATCAAGCCAGCTTAATTAATTTGTGAGCCAGATATTGCCTATGACTACCAAATAATCAGTCAAGTAATAATCCATACCCATTTGTCCTGCTGACAGTACCCCTCATTTGGATTAAGAATGCTATAAAAGCTATAGAAGTTCAACTCTAAAGGAATTCTGCAGCTAGGGTGAAGACAAGAAAGTGGCATTGAAATACATCTTCTGTATTAAAAAATACCATTAACATCATGCAAAAAATCCTCCTTTCTTGACACCCACCATTCTTATCGACTTGAACCTATTAGATGCTGAATACCAGCCACTATGCAATGATACATATTTAAATTTCAAACTCTATAGCTTTCAACAAATGTGTACTGATGCAAAACTTGTCACTCTAGCAATTTTCCAAGTTTATAAGAGCAGATTTTTAAAATCTGTCCCTATCTTTGGGTCTTTATCTCATATTTTTGGCTTCATCCCCGGTTTGGGTGTTAAAATATTGTAAGCTATAGAAATGAGATCAAAAGATTAAATTTTAAATACAGATTTCCTTTGCACCCCTAATTGGATGACAAAACAGAAAAAGCAACTTGCTTCTGAAAAATATAACAAATCTTATTCTGCTGTCTTCTGTACTTTATGATTATGAGCAAGTAAATGGCAACTAATTGAATTGCAGTTCAGCATAAAAGACTAAAACACAGTATCATCAAAAAGTAATGCATATAGGTAATTGCTAAGTTATATTCAGTTGATCTAATACTCTAGGAAGTTTAAGCATGCTTAATAGTCTGTTTACCCTTCATAATAGTTTGCTCCATAGTTTATATATATGGCTTGCCATGTCCGCATGTGGACAGCACACTTCCCTCTGTAGATCTGGAGGTGCTGCCACTATGGGACCATGAGTGTGCATGGACACATGGTCTCTCAGCAGATGATGTTGCTGACCTACGTCCACGTGCCTGATTCCCTACCCCAACCAGATGTTCCAGCACAGACAATGTGCGGGCAAAGACAGACACTGTCTCAGCCCAGTATCTGTCCACTACATCAGTGAAATGATTCATGGCATAACCAATGCTGCGGACGCAGTCATGGATGTCAGCCTGTGCTGCATCCATAACCCTGATCATCTGTCTTGTGTTGCGGTTGGTACATGCCTGTGCCTCCATGATGGCCTGATGCATGTGGCGAGTGACTCATGATGTGACACCTGTGACACGAGGTGGATGGACAGCAATCCCCTTTGAGCACCCTTGTCAATCTGTCTGTGTGGAACCTCACCAGCTGTCTGGCTATGTCTACTGTCTCCACTCTTTGATGCCATAGTTGTCACACACATACATATGGGAGGGTGGCCTAATGGTTAAGGTGTTCGCCTTACAAACACAAGGTGCAGGGTTTGACTCTCACAAGGGATAGCTGGCTAGGCGTAAAATGGCTCGCAAGGGCAGTTAGCCTAGTACTAACCTATGAACCTATGAACACTGTCCTGTTCAATGATGACATCATGTGACTGGCCAATATCCATGGCCTCTGAGAACTGGGTATGTGTGGGCATACTGACTGTGTGCAAAGATAATGGGGGCAGAAGAGGGATGTCAACCTCTGGGACAGATTCAGCCTCCAACAACCACACCTGTGCCTCACTATGACCACCATCATCAGACCCCAAAGATACACTGACATCAGGTTGTGAGGGGGACAGCCTCCAAGCCCAGCTCCATTCACCTGTGATTAGGAAGACAGAATCAGTACATTACTGCACTATGTATGGTGATCCACACAGACTCAAACAGATGAGGAGCCACAACTGCATTAAGGGTCACACAGCTTCTCATCAATGATCTCTTGCACAACACACAAACACACAACAACATACACAGAGAAGACAAGCCCTTTCTAACATGCAGTTCAGCTACAGTTAGTGAATGTTACCAGTACACGACACCTGAGGGGTACACAATATGACACTGTATGTGACAGAACTACACATAATATCAAGTACACCTATCCGGAGAATGATTTGCCTGCTGTAGTATCACTGCCATAGGTATGTACCATCTCCCTATAGTGAGTGAACACACATCCTGGAGTCATTGCCTCCTGTATAGCAGGCTGCATACTTCTTCATGACTATGACTTCAAATGTGTTAGTGTTTGTACAAATAAACAGCTGTGATTACCCATTGTATGCACTGTAGTCAACTGCTCTGATATGGAGCATGCAAATATTCCACTCTGGGTAAGCCTAACAGTTGTGCCTTGGGCTAAATGTCAGTCCTTAACATTCACATGGTGTATATACACTGTAAAACAATGGTATCATATTTACCAGATACAGGACCACAGACTCTGGCCACACCTGACGTACCAATGAAAATGTGAGGGAAAGGGATTGTCAGAAATACCAAATGTTGCACTGTTGAGGGTAACATGTACATATATCCACATGTACAGTAGCTAATTTGATACTTCCTACATTGCTGAAATTCTGAATGTGTGTGCACAACTGTGCATTCAAATAACCCCCCACCTCAATGCAGCTAGACCTGACCCCATGTACTGGTATGCAGAGCTTGCAACAATGACTGATACAGTATTACACTGGTAAACAAAGTAAGTTTACATGGATGCTCCTCTGATGTGGACGTTGTGGCAACCACCTCCAGGATATATGGGGTTGATGCCTGAAAGCTGGTGGCTGATTTTAAGTTTGCCAGGAATTCCTCTGTGGCTGTGAGTGGTTGTTCTGTTGCAGGCCCTCCACTGGTGGCAGCATGATCCATGGCCACAGCAGCTTCCCTTTGACATGCGGAATTGAGCATATCTGTGGCTTTGTATCGGACCTGCTCGCAGGTCCTGTCCTAATGTCCACTTTGGTTAACTGCCCTGACATGGACACCCTACAATGCTGCATGCTGGTGACGATATTGAAAACCCCTTGAAAGCAGAATGTGATGATGCAGTCTGAGGCTATCTAGGATAACAGCATTCTCAGCAACTGTGAATGGAGGCTGCCTCTTATGATACATTTTTCCTGAAAAACAACAAGAGGGAGACATATTACAGGACCAGATATGTGGACATACACTATGTACAGACCCTGCACAACCAATATGGCTTCCACTATCCAAAAGTCCCTCACACATCATACCTCACAGTCTATCAACACAGTACATGTGTGGCTATCACCCAAATAGTAGCAATACTGGGTATGTCCCTGTGTGCTGTGACAGATTCTGCTCTATGTCTCTACAACCATCACTGTAGTCTACTGTGGTGTGTCCTCTATGGGCAAGCTCCCACTGTCGGACAAATAGCTGTGTGATATTACAATGATATGGGAACAGTCCAGCAACAGCAGTGTGTCACAATGACAGACAGCAATACAGACCTTTTGTAGTGTATGTTCCCTGTAGGCACCCCACCTCCCCACTACACAGATGTTTGTGGACTGTGAATATGTGCCTCATGAATGTGTTCCTCTTGGCAAAAACATGTGGATGTCTGACAAACGATTGGCCATTCATTGATGGTTGTTGACAGACAATAGGGAATCTGGCTGCCACATGCCAGATCCCTCAGAAAACATGTATGCTACACTAATGTATGTTAGTGTATTCATAGTTTTACATTGTATGGCCAATATGTATCCCCTGTCACTGAGGTTGGGCCTGTATCCCCCCATTACTTATGGCTATGACTGAATCCCTGCTGTAGGGGGTTGACAGGTATGGAACAAATGTCAACAAAACAGTGACCTAGCCAGGGTACATCAGGGAAAGTCAGGAACACCTGTAGAATGCCAGCACTACTTATGTGTGGCATTGATAGACTGAGAAGTTGTGAATGACAGTACATCATTTGTTATTTCAGGAGTGCACACCCTTACTTAGTGTCACTATGAGTAACACAGATTCCACTAGCTTTCCTACAACAGCTGAACATTGGATGAGGGAGTTACAGGGGCAGAGCTGGGATTTGACTCAAAGCAGGGACTGTTGAGTAGCATGGCTCTAGATGTTCGACAGCAGAGTATCACCAACATGTCAATACTATAGATGTATGACAGGCCTACTGCTGTAATCCCTATTCCCCATACCTCCACCCTACCATCTGCATCCCATTATATGGCCATACCTATTGCATACCTGGTAGAGTGAAGTACTTCTTTTTTGAAGTGTTCCTCTGCAAATAGCTTGCAAATCCATTGTCAGTGTCAGCAAAACAACATACAGACCTGTTCCTCATAGGCAGTTGATTGACTTTTGTAGGTAATGCTTACTAACAGGTAATTGCTTGTCCACCAATCCATGGGTCAGACTTGCTATTTGCATCCAAAACAGCTGGGTTGCACATTCATTGAGACCTTGACCCTTTCTTAGTCTTTGAGATGGACACTAGTGAGTTGTGGAGACTACAGCATCACAGAGGGTAGGTACAAATACTGTCCACTGTTGAGATTTCTGAGGTATGACCA
Source organism: Protopterus annectens (assembly GCF_019279795.1). Classification (NCBI taxonomy): domain Eukaryota; kingdom Metazoa; phylum Chordata; order Ceratodontiformes; family Protopteridae; genus Protopterus; species Protopterus annectens. The sequence goes on along the minus strand of NC_056731.1, from coordinate 1,309,901,172 downwards.
CAGTTTTGCATGATATGTTTGGCCATTGTCCCATGGCATTGTGATTATCTGGCAATTCAGTGGTAAACATTGTGGGTTGAGGTCAGTAAGGAGAGGGAGATATGTGAATGTCAAACATCATACCCATCAGACTATGCATGCTGATGCAGCAGCTGCTATTCTCTCAGCACACTGTCTTTGTAGGGACAAACTGTGAAACATGTCCCTGTCGCTGGACCTTTGCCCCTATTCCACCCATTATGTATGGTTGTGTCTGCATACCTTGCTCTAGGGTGTTGTGAGGTATGATAGGTCTGTAGTAGCTAGCTTAACTTGCAGCTGTGTATGCTCCAGGCTGCAGATGCTGCTGCAACCTAGGACACATGGGGGAGAGTGAACTCCTTGGAGGACAGTAAGCTGTACTTGTAATTGAGGCAGCAGCATCAGCTGTGTCATCACAGCAGAGCCAGGCTAAGGGTACACTTTACAGTCCAATCGAGGCATGTGCGAAAGGTACATCTGTTATGTAACAGTGCCAATCACAGAGTAGTAGGTGGAATATTGTTTGGCTATACAAATATGTGCAGTGGGTCCCTAACTACATGCCTTTGACTTACAAACATGGGTACCACTTAATGAAGTAGCAGCAACCTATGTGGGTTAAAACTGCATTATGTTATTTTTAAGATATATGTGCATACATAGTCTGTGACACACATTGTTTGCATCTATCATTCTGTGCATGGCTTTCAAAGGCAGTTGTGCAGCAGGATCCCAGTAGTGCACATGTAGTTTGGCATTGCTGCCTAGCAGGTGTGTTTAAAGATGTTTCTGATAAAAGGGAACAATTACCTGCTATCATATCTCTCAGACTCTTAGAGCAAGAAATCTGGACAAAGCCATAAATAAAAGTGGGACAAAAGCCCATAAATAGGGACAATCTATAAATATTGCTCTTACAAACTTAGAATGATGATAGATTAACAGGTTTTGCATTAGCATGTGTTTCCTGAAGGGTATGAAGTGTGAATCTGAAATGCCTGTCATAATTTTCTAATCTCAATCTTTAATGACTTGCCACTACTTTGATAGAATAATATGATTTTATGAAAACTGGGCCAAAAATAGGGGCAAAACTCTGGACATTCTGCAACAATCTGTACAGTTGACAGGTATGCCTGCTATCCCAGGCCTCACATACATCCATTATTATTTATTTGGCTGTGTACTGGTGTAGTGTTTGCATCACAGTCTTAGGTACACTCCTATTTTTCCCCTTATATGTACTTGTAGGGTGTCAGTGTCAATCAGTATATTTTGCTGGAAACTCTTGTTCAATTTCAGAACTTAGTGGCCTAGTGGGCTAATGCACTATGCTGTAGTTGACAGGGGCCTGGGTTCAAGCTGTGGCGATGGTTGCTATTTGCAGATGTGCTTAACACTGTGAGAAACACATAAGACCATTAAGGCCATTTTTAGCACATTTAAGTAAGTTTGCGCAGGTTTGCATGGCACGACACTTAGCTCCACACAAGCCCACACTAACAATTAATAAAGAAAAGAAAAGAAAAGGGAGTTATAGGACAGTGGTGAAATGGGGGCAAGTAGGGGGAAAAGCATACTGAAAGGCAGGTAGTATTGTGCAGGAAGTGTGTAGGAAAGGACCATAGTTTTCCACTTCCTGTACAGCAAAAGCTGTGCAGTTTTTATAGACTTTTTGCATGAATTTGGACCCTCAAACCCCAGAGAGAGGGATGAGGACAACATAAATGTGTTACCAAGCCAATTGGACCTAATTGTTTGTGTCTAGTGAACACGTGCAAGATGGAGATCTGTGTATGGGGGGATATTTTTTGTGGGACAGATGCACACTTTTTTTTAATGAGAGAGTGGAATGTTGGGGAAGGGATGTAGGTATGTGTGGAGAGGTAAGCTGGGTAGGACAGGTTAAATTTGCAGACAGACAAGACAGCATACAGGTGTGTGTGTGTGTGTGTGTGTGTGTGTGTGTGACATGATGGGTGTAAACACCTTGGAGGGGGCGTGTGATGTGGAATCAGAGATGCATGTGCCTCCAGATGGCAGCAACATGACTGAGCTTCCCACCCATGGGCAGACAACACTGCTTCTTCACTGCCCTGAAGGTGGCTGTGCTGGAGGCTGGGTGCCAGGGTCACCAGGCCCCACCAGGTTGTTGAGTCTGCCCACAATCCAGCACAGGCATTGTTCATAACTCCTATGCACAATCCTGTGCACCATGGTCAGTAGTTGATCCTGGGTGACTACCACCCCTCAGTGACTGCTTTTGTGCAGGTGGGCCCTGTCCCCTGAAGCAGTTCCACCTAAAGGTGGTGCAGGGCCAGCAGAGGGGGCACCACTGGCTTGGGTCCCAGATGTGTTAGGACCTGGTGCCACTGTTGACTGAGGCAGGGTAGGTGGGTCAGCAGGAACAGGCCAACACAAATGCACTGAGGTAATAGAGGTAAAGCAATGTGAATAGGTTAATTATGAACAAAACATTTTGTTAGTTATAACAGCATGCCAGAACATTGAAAATAAGCCATTAACATATCAGTGCATATTATATGGAACACAGCAATAAATAACATAACAGTCAGTATTTTAACAGCATGGCAGTAACAGTTGCAGCATAATGCCAACAACATTGGTAATTCAACAAGATATGTTAATAAGCAACTGTTGTAATACATCATAGTAATAAAACACATGCCCCAAATTAAGTTTAGAGAACAACATATATTAATAGTAAACCATAAACCAATGTATAACAATAATATATTTAGATGAATATAAGGGGTGGGGAGAGAGACAAATACAGTCCATTAGTACTGATATAGGTTATATAGTTTAGAACAGTACTGATATACTCTACAGGTCTGTCTTTCCTTTATGTTTAACAATGCACTATAGCTGCTGTAGCATGTAAATACATCTCAAGCTTTCCACATGGGACAGCATGGGTCAAGCAGTAACACCTGCAGGTGCATATCTACAGTGAAATCTTGCACATCAGGTGGACCTATATAACTACCAAGGTTTACTGTGGACTGATGTAGTGTGACTGTGCTATTGACACATTCATGTTGAGGATACATCTGTGACAGAGTGATTATGTAACTGTAATTACAGTCTGCGACAGTGTGACACTTGAGAGACATGTATGTGTACAGTACAGAGAGTAAACAACTATCATGCCATCCTTGGAAGGCATGGGGATAGAACTTCAGCAAACTTTTACAGACACTCCAGGCATAGAGCCATATTAAAATTATGCATTTTATTTATTTTATTTTATTTTATTACTATTGTACTTTTTGCCTTTATTTTATGCAGTCTCATCACATTCCTGGTCAATGCTCTTAACAGTCTGCTACATCTGAACGCACACACTATTTTCTCATAATAAAGGCTACTTTACACATTTACCTGTATTTCCTGTGGAGAGAACATCCATCATCAAACAAAACTGATTCAGTAAAATTTATTACTACATGGCACTGGATTCAAACCCAGGTCTGTGTGTGGCAAAATGTACTTGAGACAGAGCATTTAAAAAACTGAGCTACAGAGCCACTGCTGACTTCTGACTGACTGATATTGCCTAGAGCTCACCTGGAAACAAAATATGACCTGGTAATAGTACTACAGTTTTATACTAGACTGCAGTGACAACACATGTACATGAGATTCATGCATGACAGAGATACTAGGTAAACTATACATTACTACATAGGATGGAGTTGTACACAATATACTGTTAGTGGGTGGAAATATCTGTGAAATCTACCAACCACATCAGACTACTGAGATGGCTAGCTCATCCATATATGGTTGCAGATAGTATATATGCAGTCTACAGCTATTACACTGTCATATTTGCCTGCAGCACCTTACCTTGGACCATGAATGCATATAGCTGAAATGCAATGGTTAACACAAGGCAGCCCTGAAATACACAACATACCATGGACATTAATGGTATTGCTTCAGATGTTACTGCAGAACAGGTGTCATAATGCATTTCTTGTACTACAGCTCTGAATCTACAGTTATTGCATGACACTCTTTATTAGCTACACCTTGAGGCAGGTAATAGTATTCTTTTCTGTTTTTATTTCAGAGCAGTTGTCGTAATCAATTTCATGCAACACAGCCCTAATTCCACACATATTCCACAACACAGCTTTATTATGGGTACCTTCATGCAGTTAATGGTGTAGTTTTGAGTTTTTATTGCACAACAGTTGATATAATGCAGGTGTTGCAATACAGCTGTAATTCCACAATTATTGCAGTAGACACTTTATTTCATTTACATTATCAGGGTTAATGCTTTAGTCTTCCATGTTTATTGCACTATAGTTGGCAGTAGTCACTTATTGCAGTACAGGCCTACGTCCACATTCATTGCAATACGCAAATCTTTACTGTATGTACCTATTGGCAGTTAATGGTTTACTCTTTATTGCTTATTTGACTATAGATTGCAAATTAATCTGTACTCACCTCACTCACAGCGTGACCTGGTGAAGCACCCTGCATGTGCTTCTAGATAGCAAGCTCTCTCCTTTGCAGCTCTAGGGAGAGAAGCACACCATTATGCATACCTGTCTGTCAAACATTCAGATTAGGTATTGGTAAAACAATGCTAACAGTACTTACAATTGTACTTACAAATTGTAGGGCATTTCCAGCCCGAGTTTTCCGGACCTAGGTGTTCATAAAATTCCCCTTCCGACACTTCAGGTCAACATAGCGGTGATGACCTGCTCAATTGTGTGGGGGATAGCTGTAGCACTGGTGAGATCACATGCCAGCCGGTCCCAGGCCTCTGCTTTGGACTCTGAGCCCAGGAACTGCCCATGCAGCAGCCGGTCTTCATGGTCTTTCACCAGGAGTCCAACCATGACCCTGGACTCATGAATGCCCCACTGCTGGGCCTAGAAGCACATACCCTTTCCAATGCCTGCTATAGCTCCTGCACAGTTCAAACTCCAACTGGTTATGCTGTATTTCTGCCTGTTGTGCTTAATATAGCCTGTTTTCCTGCCCTTACATGCCATTAGGCAAATTTAAAAATGGGCGCATCACTTGGCACCACACAAACCAGCACAACTGAGTGGAGCAATGCATAAACTGGCAATGCTTAGCAGTGCTTAGCAGTGTGCAAACCAGCTAAGCACTGCTAAACACTGCCAAGCACTGCCAAGCAGTGCTTACACAGAGATTGTTTAAACAGTGTCAGCTGATCTGAGCAGGTCTTAGCAGAGCTTAACTTAGCACAGCAGATCATGACTTAAAAATAATTGGCATAATTTATATTTCCAAAATGATTGCTTAATTTCCTTTTCATGTATTCAAACCCCGCACCTACTGCACATAATCTGTAACTATAGCCACATGGCTATGTGGATATCTGGAGTGCTGCTATACCTTTACATATACCTCTGAGCCATGTTTAAGCACTGCTAAGCACAGCACCATGCCATGCAAACCCACTAAGCAATACTTAAACTTGACCATTGAATCAAAACTTAAATGCATCCAGTTTCTATTTTTAGATCTTTGGCATGTCAATTGCTGCATGACACACCATGCAAACGTAAAAAAAAAACTTACATACATCATTCATTGATATTGTGCATGTGGACAGAGCAAGGGGTATGTTACTCATCTGTGGACACAGTTACTGACACACTTCCTACACTGGTTCAATAACCATGTTCCATAGCTCTACCTTAGCAATGCTCCATCATGAATATGCATGGTGCACTACCGAGGGGGAACTGCGTACACGGACACGGTAACTTCCATGTAGGCTCTACACTATACCTACACATAATGTATTAAATCTGTGGGGGGTAAGTCTTTTCTTCAAGTTATCATTCCTCCTGCTTTTTTCTTTACTTTTAATCATATTTCTTTCCCCCAGATTCACAAATCCTCCATGTAAGACTTAATAAGTCTTACTCAGAGGCTGCAGTTGAATGGTATGACACCAGCGTGCCATGAATATTCATGAGGGCACGCTGACTCAACCGTAAGTTTTACATGGACCGAGTATGAAAGCAGGGGGTGTGTCCAACTGCCATGCAGTCTAAATGTCCAAGTGTAGTAAAAGCAAAATGTCAACACACAAGAGCGAGTTCGCTCAAATGTACTTGCACTCAACAACACACTCCCTGACACTGTAAACCCCCATCACAGTTATAAAAAGTAAAATATTTTGTTTTGTTTTTTTTTTAAATTCATGATATAGCTGCCCGTGTTTGCACGTGTGTGTACGGGTGTGCCCATTGCTTAGCCATAGTAAGCAATTCCGACATGGAAGAGCATAAGAAAGAATATTTATGCGAATCACACTAAATTGCAATAGCGTAATAGTAGACCATATGCACAAAGAGGAGGCATTCACAGTTCGAGTCCCACCACTCCCCTTCTTATTTATGTTTTAAATCAGTATTTAAAATAACACCAGACATATGTGATTAAAATTTTATTAAAAGCAGTGACATGGCCAATGTATCAGTGAACAAAATATGTATTTTTAAAGGACCCAGATATATAATAGGCTGCTGTTAAGCAATGCTTTACCCAGTGAAACACAGGTGCCCATAGTTTAATAGTGCTTTACCTCGCTAAACACAGGTGCCCATAGTTTAATAGTGCTTTACCCAGCTAAAGAGAGGTGCCCATGGTTTAATAGTGCTTTACCAGGTGCAATAGAGTTGCCCAAAGTTTAAAAGCTCTTTACCCAGTGCAATGTGTTTGCGCGGACGTGCGCGCCTCGCCAATCAGGGCACCGTAGGGCACAGGGGAGCAATGTAGAGCTAAGTTGCTTAAACGCAGCCACACCCCCTAGCCTGTCTAGACAGTATTAAAATAAAAGAATGACAAGGTTCAAACCCAGGATCCTGTGCATCATAACCAAAGTACAGAACCACTAAGCCATGACAACATAGGGGAAGCAGCCACTATTAACATACATATACTTATGAATGGTAGTTTAACCATTACTAAGCAGGTCTGCAGTCAGCCGAGAATTTTACAAAATGGCCAATCACAAAAAAGTGTGGGAAATGCGGCATATTTAAGCCCCATAGGTGGGAATACTCGCCATAACTGATTGTAGCACACATTTGCAGTCAGAATGGCAGGTGTAGGAGAGGGTTCACGCTTCTGAGAGCAACGTCGGGGCATCTAGGAGTCCAAATACATGGTTTGGCTCCTTGTCCACCATCACAAGTCAAGACTCCTGCAGGGCCAGTTCCAAGGGACGGAATACAAGGCAGAGGCTTGGAACTGGTTAGCTCGTGACCTCACCAGTGCCACAGGTGTTCCCCGGACTGGTGAGCAGGTCCATCACCACCATGCAGACCTGAAGAGATGAAAGCAGGACCGCCTGAACCAGTGGATACAGGAGGCCCGTGGGATGCAGGATACCCCACAACTATGTAGCCATGGAATGCAGTATGTAAGAATTGATAATGGAGTATGTACAACATATAGGTATGTTTCAATATCCCTTAATTTACTTTACAGCTGCAGGTGTGTGTGTTATGTATGAGTCCAGCAAGATAGGCGCTGATAGGGAAGGTGCCCACCAGGCAGGTTACTACTTGATTATTTTGCATGTATAATATTATTTTTTGAGCATTTTGAGAGCAGTGTGTAGTGTCAATAAAAATAAAAGAACCACCAATAATGAATTTGCATGTACTGCCAGATAAAAAAGTCAGTGAGGCAGAAAAAGAGTGTAGTAACCCATTAAGAAAGGTAACATATGTCTGAACTAATATCTCTGCAGGCACTTGCATATAACATAAGTGAGTGAGCCAGAAAAAAGATTGTTCTAATCTATTAATAAAGGTATAATATGTCTTGAACATGTCTGCCATAAACACTGTTAAAACAAATAAAGGAGTGAGCCTGTGGAAAAGTGTGCAATGTCATTAATAAAGGTCTAAAACCCAGAGTGTGTCTGTGTCACAGAGTCTGAAATGTTGTTGTACCCTTGCATTATACAAACAGTACTGTTTGAAAATGTGCTGGCAACCCAGAGTTATTCAGTCCCATATAAAGTGGGTGATGGAAGTGCTAGTAGCTGTGAAACATATATACAGTCCACAATAGTCAGTTACTGGCTGGCATGAATAAGTAAACCTGGCACACATGTAGCATGTAATTATTCACCAGAAATGTGAGTGTGTGTTAAGAAATGCAGGGTTCTGTACAAATCGGAGTGAAAATGTCATGTGAAAATATCACAGATATGTAGATAAAGAAATATAAATGCAAACAAGAAATATGTAGCAGTAACATCTGTATCCTGGACAGTTAGTATGTCAGATATAGGTCAGGCATATATTGAACTAGCCAAACCCATGACACAACCTAATGTATGGTGTCAAGTGTAATAATACAGGTAGGGGATATAGACTTGCAGTCACTGGGAACGTAGTGTAGACTAAAAGGTCATTATAAGATGTTAACCAATTTTTTTCCACACCCTACCATATGTGCATAAACCACGCAATTCCACACCTCAATGGGTATGTGTAACCTTAATTATTTGTTGGGACATTTGTCCTATTGTTATATAAATATTTGCATTGATGTTGATGCATGTGCCCTGTTCAAACACCATGTTCATGGTGGCCTGTTGCTACCAAACATCCCTGCATGCTGTTGGAATATCCACTGCCGTTCAATATATGCATGTGTTATGCTTGCTGTTCAACTGTTGCAACCTTGGTGTGTTGGGTTAATGGGAATATTACTGCATGCTGTTACAACTAATCTGGAATGCTGTTGTTTATTTTGTAATTAAACATACCTAATCACAGAAAGTATGGGAAGGCCGGTCCCAGCGGACCCACCTGTCCCTCCTCAGTTGGCAAGTGCACCTGGCACCAGCAGCTCTGGTGACAAGCCGGGGCACCCCTCCTCCATTGGTCCTGTGCCACCTTCGGGTGGAAGTGCTGCAAGGGATGGGGCTCATCACAGGGGAGGAGTTTGACACATGGGGTGGGTGAACACAATTGACGGGGAAGGTTGTTTGGAAATCACAAGCCCATGAGCCCACAGACGGTAACAGTGGCTGTGCTGGGGGCTGAGTAGGACAGGCAGGCTCACCCGAGAGACGCACCACTCCTGCCTCAAGCTGGCGTAGGGGATCAGCGACTGAATGCTGGATCTCCCTACACACCACAGCCCGGACCCTTCGAAAGGTGACAGGTGGCCCTTCTCCACCCACACTTGCACGGGGTGATGAGCGTGGGTGGAGAAGGGCCACCCACACTCATTGCCCCATGCAAGCATGGGTGGTGAAGGGCCACCCCGTGCAAGCGTGGACATGTAAACTGATGATTCTAATTGGCAGTACAACATATTTTGTTGACCTCACCCCTCTCACAGGGGTGGAAGGTTTCAAATTACACACCAAATTTCATACATATGCACAGCTGTTGCTGGTAAAGAAATGGGCAGCTATGGACCTTCCCTACACCCATCCTGCACATCCCGAGCTGGTTTCACTACTGTCTTTCCCTCTTTATGCCCCCTTTTTCACGACTTTCCTATCTCCCCATTTTCTGTTCTTTAAAAGAAATTAGTGCAGGGGTTAGCGGGAGTAAGCACTTTTAAGCAGTAGTTAGTGGGGGTCCGCGAGTGTGATCTTGTGTGCGCTTAGCTAAGCATTGCTAAGCATCGTGCAAACCTGCACAAACCCGCTTACAACTGCTTAAAAGTGCCTTAGTCAGTCTGTATGACAAGGATCTTGTACTGCTCAACAGCAAAATAAAATACCCTTGTCAGTCTCAAACTCGGGACCTTGGACTCACCAGTCTGCATGAAGTACCACTACACCACAGCAGATATACAATACCTTAGTGCTGACAGCAATATATCATGCATTACCATGAGTGAATGTAAAGGAAAAATAGGAATGGCATAACACAAACTTGTTCTGTGGGCCTTAACCACCAGGTGTTGTGGAATTGCATGACATGACTGTGAAAAGAGAATCAGCCATGCTAGTAGGGAATAAGGTCACAGTAGCACCTTACAAACCCAAACCCACAGTATCAGAGCAGGATAAACACTGGCATATTTGCATAGGTCACAGGCCAGAACTCTCAACAATGACTGCTCTACAGTGATGACCCTGATTTGTAAACAAATGTTAGCTGTGCCCCTCTGACTCCCTGTGAAATGTACTAACAGTAGGCAGAAAGGTGTGGAATCTTACTTAATGACAAATGTCAATAAGTGAGAGCAGACACTGCTTTCACGTCAGAAAAGGTGTAGTAATACATATGCTCTGAATCCCCCAAAGTCTGAACTGCAAAATGTCTGAAATATATCACAGGTGTGTTCCAGTTATATGTACCTTTCACTGAGGCTGTTCAAATATATACGTGAGAGTATCTGAGGCCTGGAAGAGTCAGAAACACACAGGGATAACAGCCTGTCTGCTGTTACACACTCTGAAAATAGCTGTAGAATGAATCCCACAAGCATGCCCTTATGTAGAAGTACAACACAGAAATATTAAAGGATGTAGCCATGTACTGCTAGCAACCACCTGTGACAATGTCATTGTTCAGGTGCTGAAAAGACTGCTGTGTTGCACAGTCAAAGAATACTAGGCTAATCTCTGTTTACCATCTGGATATGTCTACAGGTGGGAGCTACTCAGACAGACTACTAGCTTTCATAGACTTACAGGCACACAGCACCTCTGCATGTTCAGTAAGATAAACATCACACGATAATAAATAATGCACTCTGCACTTCTGCACCCCTACCCAACGGTACTATATACCCATGTAGTCAGGCACAACCAAGGGTGTAGGTAGGCATACACTGTAGTGAAATATGTCCATTTGTCCTGAGCAGACTGTGCTAATGTCAACACAAACAAACCACAAACTGTTCAGAAGTGAGTAACGTACTAATGACAGTGTAGCAGTTCACAAACAGTGCATGTGCCTGATATTCATAATTGGTAGTACAACACACTTAGTTGTCCTCACCCCTCTCTCAGGGGTGGAAGGTTTCAAATATCCCTCCCAATGTATTGCATATGCACAGCTGTTGCTGGTAAAGAAATGGGCAGCTATGGACCCTCTCCACACCCATCCTGTACATCCTGAGCTGGTTTCCCTACTGTCTTCCCCTCTTTGTGCACCCTTTATCACCACATTCCTATCTCCCCATTTACTTTTCTGTCAAAGAAATGAGCACAGTGGTTAGCGGGAGTGAGCACTTGTAAACAGCAGTAAGTGGATTTGCACCAGTGTACGCATGTGTGTGCTTAGCTTAGCATTGCTAAGATATGATAAGCTAAGCCAAGCTTGGCTTAGTGTTGCTAAAATAAAATAAGCTAAGCTAAGCTTCGCTTAGCATCGCTAAGCATTGCACAAACCCGTGCAAACC
>NC_056731.1:1309724733-1309887233 GCF_019279795.1 Protopterus annectens | reverse complement strand
TCCTCATTAGTAGATGTCATACATACCCCTGTTGAATGTTATGGAGATAGGTAATATGCCCTGGGAGTCACCTCTGTGTATCCATTTGATGGGAGCAAGTGAAATCACATTACATGTGTGTCAAAGGGCAGGGTAGCATATGGCTAGGCTGCTCTAGGCCCAGGGCCAATAGCGTATTACATAACTATGACACAATGCACACACATGTACTCAGTGCAATACCTGCTATGTGAGGTGGAATGAGTGTGACACTGACTGTGTGCAAGGTCTGTAGAGGTGTGATAGCTTAGTGTGAGGTTGTGTCTGTCATGGTAGTTTGTGTCGTAGGTGTGAGGACAGAGGAAGATGCGTCAGTTATTGGGATGTAGACATAGTAGGATGGCATATGTTGTGACATAGTTCCTTGTGTATGACTGTGGTGTCCCATTGTAGGCTGAAGCAATACATGTATGCTCAGTAAGTGGTACTGCTGGTGAATCCAGCTCACATATGAACTGTTGTACTGCCTGAAGCTGTAGTCCTAAACACCACAGTATGGTGTATGTTCACATTCCCTGGTAACACTGTCTTGTGTGTTTCCTGTAGTCTGCACAGATTACATACCTCAGGCATAGGTATCTGTAAGTAGGGGCACACAGTGCTATAAGGTACATAGGTAATGCTCATCTGTTTTGGCATACATTTGCGTGTTGTATGTATGTCTAATGTGTGTGTAATGATGCCTGCACCATGCCCGCAATCACATGTGTGTTACAGGGTATGTGTGTGTACCTAGCAACATGTATACTCTGTTACAGCAGTATGCCAGCTATATTAACAACCGTGCACATATGTTCGGTAGGGGTATGGCATCAAAGACTAGGGTGGATTACTGTTAATACTGTAAATGTACATTACATTCACTGCATTGGATGACATATTTCTTCATGCATTAGCTTGATATATACCCCCGGTGCGAGGTTGTGCATTGTATCCCAAACAGTGTGCTGATTACTGGTGTATACTGGTTTGTTGTATGGAGTGTGGCAGGCACTGTCAGACAGTTGTGGGCTGAGCACTGATATGTGGTATTGAATGTGTGTATCCTCTGATAGACAGACAGATGCTATATATGGCAGTTAAGTGATATCTGTACCTCATAATGTTGTGTGCCACATGACTTGCTCACACATATCGTTTAATTGTCTTCCAGGGTTATGGCTCATCAATGCAATCTGGCGTATACAGCTGCAGAGGAGCTGGAAATACAGGCCAGCATGGTGCAGTACTATAACCTGCTTTTTTCCAGGGCCAACCAACACCAGCATGAGCGTACTGCACTGTGGCAAGATCTTGTTCGCCGGGTAAATGACATAGGCATGCATAACCGGACATATGAGCAGGTACGCCATCACTGCAGTGATTTAATTAGACATGTCCAGTGGCGTACATCTGATATCCATAGGCAATAGCTTGACACAGGTGGTGGATCGCCCATACATCCCCCCCTCACCAGAGTGGAGGAGATGCTCCTAAGCATGGTGGCTCCTGGTCTACAGCAGCAACAGCATCACAAATGTGTCATCATGGAGTCTGGAGCCACCCAGCAGGACGACATGGAGCATGCAGGTAATATGCCCTAGCTGTAGACTACCGTTACCTGTATTGTTAGAATATGCTTATGTGATATGTGTACTGTGTGTTGAGCAGTTGTGCTGCCTGTTGTGTGCAATACTGATATTTGGAATAGTATCTCCACACCTGCGACTATTGACTGTTGTTCCACTGTAGATTAGCACACTCACGTTAGCAATGACACAGTTGTGGCCATTGAAAAACTGCGTCATATTCTTGTAGGTCCCACTGGTGTGACAGCTGGGCAGACAATACATGCTGGTGAGTGTGTTAACACTTTAATATTGGTAATGAAATGTGCATGTCATAGGTGAGGTGCAGGCCATGTACACATAACACACCTACACATAATGCATGCTGTCCATGTTTGCTGTGAGACATTAATCATCTCAGTAAAGTCAGTAGCTGCCTCAATCACATACAATGCACAGTGCAGCAGACACAATTGTGGCAACACTGTACTGCACCTTGGATATGCATAGTTGCTACAGTTGTACACAACAGAACACGTTTATCATATGCAGTAGACGAAAACATGCTACATTTGGCATTACCACACACCCGCTGTAAGGTCACACGTCAGTATCCCACATGTCATGCACACACACATGATGTACCTCAGGGGTAGAGGCTTATCATGAGTCTGTGCAACACTCTGCAACACATAACACAGTCATGTTGGGCAATGCTCCCTATTGGGCACCTCACACACCCATGCACGAGGTGTCTGTGTAATTGTGAACGTAGCCACGGCACTGCAGTTCAGGTACAGCATGCTAGGCGGTGGTCTTGCACACATTAGTAGCTGTGAGTGACCACATGATGCATGGTAACGATGGCACAGGGTACTACACCCCATCCAGTTACAGTGACCACAGTAGTAGTCATAGCAGTCATTGCTTTGCACCTCAATGTTGTGTGTGTGCAAACATATGCACCTATACACAATATGCATAGCATGTTGTGTGTGTGCTTACATATGCCAGTATACAGAATATGCACAGCAGTCACCATCCAAACAAAGTGTCACATATATGTCCTGGAATGCTAGTGGGTGTATAGGTCACTTGACACACATTGGGTATGTGTGGTGTTTAATGTTGCAGTCGTGTAGCATACCATGCCATGTCTGGCACCGACATATCTGCAATATGTCCCACAATAACCATAACCACTGTACACTGGCCATGTCGAGCATTGGGATACCTTCACGTCAACATGCACCACTCATCCCATGTGTGTACATTGCATGCATGTGCTACACCTGTGCCCACTATTATCTGCTATGGACACAGACACTGTACTCAGACATGGATATCTATGTGTCACACAGATAACACATGCAGCCATGGCATGTATACTTGTGAGTGATGGTGCACAGGGAATTGCAGAGCTGATAATACCTGCACAGCAATGTTGTGTCCATGTACACATTGTGTTCCAGGGTGTAACCAATCACTGAACAACTACACAGTTGCATCAAAGCCATGTATGCTGCCATTAATTTGGGGCGTCTACACTTGCACTGTATGGTCTTGGGCAACACATATTCTGCATGCTGACATGTGTGTGGTGACTGTTTACCTTGTGATACTGACACCCACCTTCACCCACTATAGAGTATGTGTTGGATTGCTGGTGTGTGCGTGTATGTGTTGTAGTGAGGAGTGTATTAGTGTTCATGTGTACATGTGCACGTGTTCATGTGTGCATGTGTGCATGTGTTTGTGTGTTCATGTGTGCATGTGTTCATGTGTTCATTTGTGCATGTGTTCATGTGTTCATTTGTTCATGTGTGCATGTGTTTATGTGCTCATGTGTTCATGTCTGCGTGTGTTCATGTGTGCATGTGTGCATGTGTGCATGTGCATGTGTTCATGTGTGCATGTGTGCATGTGTGTGTGTGTTCATGTGCAGACCGTAAAGTGTGTTTCCTGTCTTACTCTCACAGGTGCTGAGTTAGGGGTGGCCGAATGCAGCAGGGAACCTGAAGCCACTGCCACGGATAGTGCTGATGATGAGACATGTATTTTGGCACAGGAAGGCTTGACAGGGTCTGTCGTCGGTCCGCCAATCGACGGTACACAGCATTCAACCCCATCTATGTGCACACTCCTACTGTCAATACATCCCTCACCACCAATGGCCATAGTCGAAGGACAGCATACAGTTGGCATTGACCAGGAGAGTGTGGTACCCATGGTACTTGCATCACCTCACAGCAGCCATAGCCATATTCCTGGAATGGTACCACATAGGCAGAGGTCCAGGGGTTCTCGGGGGAGCACTGCTGGTTGTATTGCCCCTGGCAGGCGTGCCCTCACAGGTCTTACGACGTCCAGTATGTTCCGGGCTGTAATGCAGGCTCAGGCACGTATGGAACGATACACCAGGCAGGGACTTAGGGCACAGAGGGCACATTACATCATCAATGACAGCATCCGTGACCTTGCTGGTGCCATCCGGACTTACACCGAGGTCATTGATAGACGTTGGGGGGAGACATTAGATGCCCTCCACAATATGTCTTCCATGACCCAGGACCGTGCGGGATGGTTGCACATCGACATGGACGCATGCCAGCCACAGCAACAGCTGGCAGTGGTCGTGGACAGCCCCCAGTTCACAGCCACTCCCGTAGTGGCAGTACCAGCCCCAGCAATGCTGCAGCTGGCCTGTCCATTCACCATCCCAGTAGACCATGCGCACATAGCTCTGGCCAGTCCCAGCAGGGTCATGGGTCCAGTCATCCTACCTCTGCCTCTGAGGACAGTACCCAGTCAGGGTTGGTACCCGATACTGTCCGTAGCACCCCTGCCAGGCACAGGTACTGTGTCCGTGGCCGGAGACAGTGATCTGTATAGCCTAGCAGGTGCAGTCCGTGGCTGTCCCACTGCCAGACACAGGTACTGTGCCTGTGGCCAGAGACAGTGATCTGTACAGCCTAGCAGGTACAGTCCGTGGCTGTCCCACAAACTACTGTATATGGCAGCCACATGGTGGAGCTGTGTGCATGCAGACACACACGCATAAATCAAACAACTAGGGCTCACACATACACACACACATCACATCAATATTGGCCCATGCTGTACTGTTGTCCCTCACGCACACACAAACAGACATGTCGATTGGATGGGTCAATGTCAGGCTCTGCCAAACAACAAAATGCCCTGTGCATATGATGATACCTGTGTCACCTCCTGTCATCTGTAACATTGATGGAGGAACAGGCTAACATGATGCTGATGCACAGGGTGACACTATAGCAGTGTAGCGATATTAGCAAGTTGGCAACAGGAAAGTGTAATGACATCCTTGTAGGTATATCTCAGCAGACATTATGCATCAAAGCTCTGATTGTCAATGTAGCATTGTGTACACCACTGTTAGGTCTGAGTATGTATTGTCCACCCATGTGCCACTTGGCTGAAGTGTAATGTGTTGCCAGCATGTGTTAGTGAGTGGACAGTATGTGTGTGATGTGTGCAGTACTGATTAGCAAGTGTACAGCTGTGAACATGGTGGGTGCGCACTGTCTGCATGTACGTGCATAGTGGCCACATGGGATGTGTGGCATACCCTGTTGTACACATTGTTAACATCTCATAGTATCGTCCAATGGCCAGTATGCATTCTACTACAGTTATGTACTAACATGGGTAGACATGTGTGTATGACATGGGTTGACACTATGCTGTGGGTGATACTGTTAGTATCTGTCAATAATTTGCGGTCTGGTAGTATACACAACCTCAAGAGCATGACTATAAGCAAGCATTGGATGATGTCCTGACAAATGACACACAGTCGTAGGGAACTCAGTAACAGTTGAATCCTTCTAGTGCTACACTATAATACTAACCAGTGGTAATGACCGCCACCCATTCCTGTGACCACACCTGTTTGGCATATAGCCCCCTTAGGTACATGCAAACACACTAGGGATGTGTCCATACAACTCTGTAAATACATGCATTGGCCTACAATCCATTCCCTGGCTGGGATGCATATCCTGCACAAGGGTATCATACAGACAGGTACCTGTCATCTGATACATGCTGTATAGCAGTAAGCCGACTATGGCATAGTCATCCACATGCACTATACATACTATCCCATTAGTACCACATAGGTGGTAGGCCTCAACATGTATATTGGGTACCAATGTGTACATACAGCCTCATGTTATGTCATGTGTCCCTTAGTATCCACATATTCATAGGTATTGTGGAGTCCCAAGGTGTATCACATGAGACTTTAGAGGCCTGGATGCATATCCACAAGGCAGTTATACACCTATAACGACTGTCCATTTTTGGCAGTCGTTGTTGTGTATGAACATGTGTGACATATACCCCAGGCATATACCCTCACCCACACTACTCTTAAGTAACTGTCATGGGTGTGTGTGGCACAGATGACCTTGGCCACGGATCACAACAGTGGACGGCCCTGTCACATACATAAATATGTGACCTATGATCTGAGAAGCAGTGGCACAACCTGTCAATGGCAACTAATGTATTCATGTAGTATGCAGGCTTCACACCTATGTACTGATTGAGGGAACATGTACACATATTTTGCCACGCAGATTCCTGATGTGTGCAATGCACTCACTGTTGTAATCATAACATGTCATACCATAGTAAAAGCAAAACTTACACCACATTGCCCGACAGTGACACACACATAGTCAGCATTCAAACCCCTACCTAACTATGTTATGATACTAGAAAGAGATACATTAGCACAGCGCTATTTGCTTTATTGGGTGGTTTTTCTTCTCCTGCTGTATTTCTAGGATGGTGACATCATCAGTCTTTCCAAAGAGAAATGTAAATCTTCTAGTGTGTTATCACAGTCTCCAAAAAGGGCACTCCTTTCAAAGACAATTGGAAACATACACACCCCCCCCCACACACATACACAATCAGTGTTTGCAGGATTTAAATCCCTACCTAACTATGCTATGATAATGGAGAAAAATGCATTAGCACGGCGCGCTATTTGCTTTACGGGGTGGTTTCCCTTCTCCTGCTGTATTTCTAGGATGGTGACACCATCAGTCTTTACAAAGAGGAATGTACATCTTCAAGTGTGTTTTCACAGTCTCCAAAAAGGGCACTCCTTTCAAAGATAACTGCAAACACACACCACCCCACACACAGTCAGCGTTTGCAGGATTCAAACCCCTACCTAACTATGTTATGATACGAGAGAGAAACGCATTAGCGTGGTGTGCTATTTGCTCTACTGAGTATTTCTCTTTTCCTGCTGTATTTCTAGGATGGTGACATCATCAGTCTTTCCAAAGAGGAATGTACATCTTCTAGTGTGTTTTCCCAGTCTCCAAAAAGGGCACTCCTTTCAAAGACAATTGCACACATACACACCCCCCACACACACAGTCAGCGTTCGCAGGATTCAAACCCCTACTCAACTAGGTTATGATACTAGAGAGAGACACATTAGCATGGTGCACTATTTGCTTTACTGGGTGGTTTTCCTTCTCCTGCTGTATTTCTAGGATGGTTACATCATCAGACTGGACATGGTAATGTATGTACACTTTGTTTTATGCCATTCCAGGAATGGTCCATGTGGGTCGTCAGGTGTCAACAGCTGGAAGAGGAACTCATAATCCTTGCCTTGTGTGATCTATCTGTGGACACATTGACATTCCTTCATATGTCAACACATATTTATGCACAGCTTGTTGGTTTTGTGGGTACAACATGTGCCTGCAATGTTGATAAAGGGCTATTCAAAGTGTATGTGAGACACGTGTAGCTCTGTTCAGTGATGTATGCCCTGGGTGTCTGCCTTGCAAACAGTCTAGCATGTTTGGGAACCAGGATCCGCACATGAACATACCACAGTTAGTAAGGTTGTGTGTATGTCAGCTTCCAATAGCTCAGTTTATGACTTCAATGATGATGGGCTCCATGGCCTTGCAGATCAGACTTTATAGGCATACTGGACTATACTTCCTATGGTGTGTTGTGCACCAACACTTGTGTGGAGTGCCATATGTTGCTGTAACACATTCAACGGTTCCACATCCTGTGTAGGGGGGAGACTCAGCTTACTGTTCAGGTGCAGGATCTGTTTCTTCTGTAGTTATGCATGACACATATTGGGAATCAATGCAGTCCACTTGATGCCATGCTTTTGGCATTGGGGGTAGCTGTTCATACATTTTACATGTGATATCTCCTGGTATGATGATATGGACTATCGTCAGTGGGAGGTGGGTGTGTATATATGGGCCTGTCTGTCAGGATGTCGGCATTGTCAGTCAGGTACAGTTGGCCCTGACTCATGACATATATGTGTGTACATTGTTATATATGACATAGCTGTCAGAGGTGTCATGATTCAGTCTGTACTCCTTCTCAGCTACTCTTTACAGAACACCAATGAACCTGAGCACTAATCCCTGTTTTACTCTTTTACACACTTAACACCGTACTGATCCTTTGTGATCTGGCTACAGAGTATGTCATCATGATATCCTGGCATGTCCAGGGGTCGGCTTCGTGTGTACTCTCCAGTCCAGCTGGTGAATATTGTGTTGTGGACACAATCTCACATCTGCCTCATGTACACAGACAACACTCTCCTCCTCCCGACAAACTCAGATATATGTGTGAGATGCACCTATAGAGACATACAGGGTGCTGAACTCTCTCGACCCATGACTGGCACAGTCTATCAGGTGGTGAAGGTAACCACACACACCACATATCAGTCTCACATATCCTCTGTCAACAGCACTCAAACCACATTATCACACATACACATACTCGGATGCTATAAATGAACTCTGCCTAAGCAGCAGGGACCTCCACAGCAGGCACACAGACAACTGCTACCCCATTACAATACCCACATCTCACATAGTTCACAATGTCAGTATGCCACACATTCACTGCCATTCGGGCTACACAACACACCTAATACACTTGTGATAGGCGACACTTATTGTCAGACACACTGACGTACCACTCACCAGCCCATACAAGGGAATAGTCCCTTTGTGCTGTCTGTCAGGTGGCAGAATCTGCCACATAACACTTACAGTCAGGTCACTCCAAAGCAAGTACAGGACTGGCACCATCATTGTCCCTGCTGGTGCGTAAAACCTCAGACATTACTCCCTGGACTACATGACATGGTACATGGAGGAACATTGTGATCATGTTGCCCAGGCCAGTATGACCCTAACCTTGTCTAACATCTTACACCCACCAAGTATGATGTCACAGTATACAGACAAACATATCACATTTAACAGTTGGCTAACTAATTGGTGTCATTCATAGGGGATACAGTGTCTGTCAGCCTGTGGTGACATGCTCGACATGCTGCGTAGCTTCACTATGGACAGCTTGCACCTGTCGCCCTTGGACCTTCGAATGCTGGCTACAGCTCTTGCTACCACCATAGTGCATTTGTTGAGCATGGCTCACAAGACAAACCCACCACCATAGACATTACAGGTTAGATGACACTAATGGTAATGCTGCTCAACACCAGATGTGTTACCCTCATATTGCAGACACTCAGGACTCTCCTCAGTATGGAGGATAGCGATATCTGTGCACTAACAGATGCCTAGTTCAGGCTCATATATGCACACCAGCACTACAAGGTTATGTTTCATACCATACTTTCTGACCACAGGACTTGGAACTGACAACACAACTAGGGGGAGTATCCATATACATCACAGATACACACACCTCCGGGTTAGTAGCACTGCACTAAGCATCACAGACCATACATATACAACTACCATTGTGCAATACTGCCTTTCAGTTTGTTGTCTGCTACAGTCCACCCTCCCATACTCAGGAACCACACTCGGCTTTCCTGGGAACAGTGGAGAATATGAAGGTCTCCACAAACACCATTATATTGGGTGACTTCAGATACACAAATATTGACTGGGGATACTACTCATGCCCCAACACCTACAGTCACTACAGTTTGTAAATTCATATGCTATGGCACAACCAGTCACCACAGCCACAAGGGGGAATACATATTGGACCTAATCATCAACAACATGTGGACTCTATGTTCCACACCAGCGATATACCCCTCATTGGTAAGGTCAGAACATACATATATCTCACTGGACATACATATACACTCCACACACCCATCCTGGGTAATCTTGGTGAACTTCTCATGAGCCAACGTCTCACTTCACCAAAGCAAGGTGGTATCCTTCAGAGACCCTGAGACAGTGGCAAATACAGCTCCGACTGCTGAATCCTTTACATACACATTCTATGGGCACCTAGTGGACTGCATGGATTGTGCTATCCCAAATAACAACAGGACTCACTCCTCCAATGGCAGGGGACCTGTCTGGTAGACCACAGCCATAAATAAGCTGTATAACATCAGGAGGAAGCTACTACATGATAGAGCACAATCACAGACGGGGAAAGCATCTGTGATCTGTACTAGCAGACAGCTACGATCACTCATGTACTTATGTAAGGGCTGCTTCTCACAGACAAATGCACCAGACACGTAGGACTATCACAAGGCCTTCTTCAGTTATGTCAGGAACTTGGGTGGACACTCACTGGTATGCTGTGAGTTACTGCATACTGACTAAATTTACCCTGAACCCACTGGCATAGCCAACATCCTGGCAAACAGGTTCAGTGCAGATGTCTCCCCCCCCATCCCCCCTAGGGAGCAACTATCCATCCCAACAGAGTGTAACCTCCCTGACATCACACAGTAACAGGTGAATGCTGCCCTACCCAAAGCATACATTACGGCATCAATGGGACCAGATAGTGCCCAGCCTGCATCTTACACAAGCTTCATGACAGACGTAACCCTCACATTACATCACTGTGCAATATCGGAGTTAATACAGGATATGTACCCATGGAATGGCGCACAGCGACAGTGGTCCCACTCCACAGAGTTGGTGCCACAATGGACGGACCACACACAATATTGCCCTATAAGCCTAACTAGCCTGTTCTGCAAAGCTATGGAGCATATTGTCATGGGACTCTTACACATAGACATTGGGAACCTACAGACACTGTGTACTACACATTTCAGCATTGTTGTGGGCAGATCTTGCCTCTTGAACATGTTTGTATTCTTTAGACAGTTAACAGGTCCATCGACATAGGGACAGTTGTACACCCAGCTTACCTGAACCTTGCAAAACCCTTCCACACAATTACCCACTGGGCCATTATGCATAGACTCACCAGCATTGATAAGGACACATATCTCACATGCTGGATTGCTACCTGGATCAGGGATAGCACACACATGGTCAGAATTGCAAGTGCCATGTCTGACTATACACCAGTTATACGTGGCATCCCACACGGCTTGGTCCTGGGACCTCTCTTGTTCAGTATATATTTGTCTGACTTACAGGCTACCACAGGGGGAATATGGCTGACCTTGTTCGCACTTGACTGCAAACTGGGTGCCATGATCAACTCTCCAGCTGCCACATGTATACTCCAGCAGGGTCTCACAGAGATGGATGACTGGTGCCTGAGGCATGGCCTACAGCTAAATGCCATTAATTGCATAGTCATACCCTTTGGGAATAACAACATGCCCACACATTAACACATAGGTAGTACTCCATTACATACGGTAGGAGTTGTTAGGTGATTGGAGACATGACTTGTTTGTACTGTCACCTTTGACATTCACATTTGCAAAGTGCTTGGACAGACCTTCTGTATAAGCCACCTTATCCCATATGGTTTCACATCTAGATCGAGTGAGGTCATTGTGCCCCTATACTCATCACAACCATGCTTGGTTACAATGTCACCTTTGGGGTGTACCTTACCCAACACCTGCAGCAACTGTACTGGCCACAGAAGGTCCTCACCAAGCAGATGTAGGGACTCACATGGATGACCTGCACAGTTCGGATGCAGTAACTCCAGCTCTACTCAGTCGCTTAACACCTACTCGGATATTATGTGTGCCTGTTGTTTACAGTAATACCCAACCCAGAATTACTGGACATGCTCCACCTCAGGATATCCGACTCCCTTGTAGCTACACACTCCAGGACATATACCTCAGCACAGATGTTAATAGGACATGCTGGAGGGACAGATTCTTATCCCAGGGCCTCCACTCACTCTGGATTGTGATCACAGTTACACATAGGCAGAGCCACCCACTGACCACCTACAGGGGACATCTTGACGGCTATATGGGTGATCATATGTTTACCCCTGGGATATCTCCTGTGTCCCTGCTAGACAGAGGCACACTAGCCTAAATGTACATGGGCTATCTTGTGTGACCTACTATTCATTGGCGCAATGTAGTAATCTGACAGGTTTGCAAAAGCCAAACACACTCTGGCTAGGCTTGTACATGCCCTAGGGCAGATAGCCTAGTATCAACCTCTGAACCTATGCTTATGTTCAGGATATACAATATTTATTGCTGATACTGTTTGCAGGTCTTTATCGTCTTTGCTTTCCCAGTTTCTATGAACAACTTAGGTATCTGCAGAACATGTTTGTTCATGACAAGGTTCCACTATATTATATATGTGTCTGTTGTCATGTAACTGTGTGCACAGGGTGGATTGCTGGATATTGAGAGGTTCCTGGGTTAACACATGCAACTGCCAGATATGTGTGGCCCACTGCTGTACTCAGACATGGCCTAAGTGTGTGAGCATGCCCAGTTCAGGCTTTCCATGTTTTGTTGCCTGACATATGTCTCATTTATTCATGTGTGTGAGCATGCCCAGTGTGACCTTTCAGTATGTTGCTATCTGAAGTCCACTACATTTGTGGATGTGTGTGAACATGACCAATATTAACATTTATACTGTGTGTGTTGGAAGTCAAGTTCTGTTCTTACTGCAGGACTCACCTTTGTGTCATAACTCAACAGGGATTAGGCTGTGCCTGCAGGGTTTCCATGAGATACTTTGCATAGACCTATCAACATTCCTTCATACTGGCTGACCACTGCAATACTGTCATGGTTTAGTGGTTCAGTACTTTACCTGTAATGCACAGTGTCCTGGGTTCAAGGCCCATCACTGCTTTATATTTTCATACTGAGCAGACCAGACTGCTTAAGGGCCAGTTAAGCAAATATGAGCATGTTGGCTTTTGTTCATCTATGCCCTACTTAGACCAGGCTTGTCCGACATTGCTGTATATTCACCAACTTTGCTGGACATTGTCCAATATTACTTGACATTCACCACAGTTGTACTAGTTGGTGTGTGCAATTCTGTTTGCATATACTACATGGTGGTGAATGCTGTTTAGCACTTTCTTAAATTGCTTAACACATACCAATCATGCATCAGGTGGTGCTGCAGGGCTGCCTATGTCGGATGCACATACTACACTCCCTGTACATGTTTGAAAGCAGGTAGTGTCAACTTAGGTATCCCTTTTACTATATGTGCGAGTCAGAGAGAGGTATCGTTTCCAGTGTTCCTACTGAGCCAGTGTATGTGCTATGCGTTGCCTCTTTGCCAAGGCCAAAGCATACTGGGCATGCCTCCTTCTGCCTACTGGGACAGGCTCAGCTTGTTCCTCCTCCAAGTCACGCTCTGCCTGTGATGACCTTGGCAATGGTGGGGGGCTGTTTGGCCCAGGCCTATGCTGGTCCTGCTGCAGCTGTTTTCGCAGTATCATATTATGTAGCATAGCACATACCATGACAATTTGGGTACATGTAGTTGGTGAGTACTGCAAGGCTCCACCAGATGTGTCCAGGCACCGGAACTGTGACTTGAGCAGCCCAAACACACGCTCGATTACATTTCGTGTTTGTGCGTGTGCCTCATTATGGCATTCCTGTTCAGGTGTGTGTGTGTGTGAGTTTCTGATGGGTGTCATCAGCCACGGCTCCAGTGCATAGCCAGCATCCCCCACTAGGTGACCATGTGGGATGTCCCCATTGGCAAATGTCTGGTACAGCTGCGTCTGATGCCAGATATGGGAATCATGGTAGCTTCCAGGGCAGCCAGCACACACATTCAGTATTATGCCCTGGGCATCACACATGACCTGGCAGTTGATGGAGTGGAAGCCCTTGCGGTTGAAGTAGACCCTACCCTGCTCGTCAGCTGGTGCTTTGATGCATATGTGCGTGCAATCTATTGCACCCACTACCTCAAGGTATTCCGCTATTTGCTGGAAGAGACGCATATTGCTGGCCAATACCTCACGGGAATTGGGGAAATATACATGATCACCGACATATGATGACATGGCATCCAGGAACTGGTGCAGTACCCTAGATGCTGATGCTGTGATATCTCCATCATATCACCAGTTGGTTTCTGGAAGGTACCTGTTGCTAATATTCTTAGGACAACACATACCTTGGTTTCCACTGGGATGGGTTCCCATCTGTCAGTTCTGTGTGTGAGGCGTGGCCTGCACAGCACAACAATTTGCTGCAGGAGGTCTCTGTCCACTCTATAGCGCTCCACTATCTCCAGCTCATGTAGCCCCTGGTAGGTTACCCTGGGCCTGTACACTCTTCTCCGTCTCCTCACTGTGGATTGTCCAGCAGCATTTCCATTGTCACCACCCTCAGAAAGTTGCATATGTCGCCTTATAACAGCAATGGCAGCCCCTAACATTTCTTTGTCTCAGTAAAGCTTTTTCAGTTTTCACTTCTATTAACTTACTGCAGTGTCTCTTGTGAGAAACATAATGAACTGTTGTTTGCAGAGTTTTAAGTGCTAGGCTGGGCTGGGCTAGTGTACTGCCTGTGTAATTGCCTGATTCTGATTGTTTTCACCTGCTAGCTCTGCTAGTATTCCCTGGTAGCTTCCTACTATTATTTATGCTTCTTATTTCCTTTCTGTTTCCTCGGGGGGGGGGGGTCAGCGCCGCGCACACAAGTGCAAACACGCTCACAGCAGCTCACATGCACGCACACATGCTTACACGGACTAAAACTTGCTTATTCGGATTAAACCGTGCGCACACCAGAACAAACACCTTACAACACTTTAAACTGCCTTATACATGCTTACTCCGGCTTACACGCGCGCACTCACACGTACAATCGCGCACACTGTCTTACTCGGGTTTACAGGTGCGCACACGCACGCAGACACGCTCAGCAAGAAACTTTGCTGTTATTCATGGCATACACCTTCCATTTCTTGACTTCACCTAGCCTACCTGTTGATTGACACACCTCTTTCAATGATGTGTAAGTGACAGCTGACACATGCAACTCTGATCCAATGAGCTTCCCTTCTTTCATACATATCCCACTCGTGATGGCACTTATCTTCTACTCTGTTACTCCCCTTATCCTACTCCTACACTCCACTGACTGTGCTCATTTGCTATGTAAACCTGTGATTCACTATCCTTATCCTCATTTGCATAGGATTGCCTACTAATGCTTGGTTACATCTCATAGACTGTGCTTCCCCCCTTAGCAACCTCTAATCGGTGGCCATGTTGTCTTCAGCCTGCCATTCCCTTACATTGTAAATTAATAATTTAAATAAATTCTACATTTGTGGGTTTAAATGTTTATTTTTCTGGGTTTTAGAGCGCAGCCCATTTGCGCGGTGCTGCACTACGCTTAAACATCGGATATCAGAGATAAAATAAGTAATTATTTTTATTTTCATATTGCATCGGGAAACATTGCCAATGGCCGTATATTTGGCCACTGGCATGCTTCCTCTACTGGATGCAACCTTTATTTGGAGCTGTCACGGCTCCGTTTTGCTATTTGCAGAATGATACTCAGTTGTCAACTGAGTACATTTCTGCAAATAACACTGCCCTTACTCGGACAGGTTCGGGTTTCCTGAATCGCAAACCTACCTCATTTGCATGCCTTTTGGATGCAATTGAGGTAATTTGCATGACCCGGCCCTGTCCGTGTAAGAGCCATTTTAGGAGCTCTGTTGCACGCCCCTGCAAGCTGTTCCTGGATCGCTCGTTGGACATGATGGCTGCATGGAGTCTTACTCTACTCTAAGACTCCGTGCAAGCCTTCATAAATCCGGCCCTTTATCTTTCTTCCTCAATTTTCTCAGCCATTTTACTTCCAGAATATTGCATTCTGCATTGTATTTTTTATCCCCAGGAATTTCTTTTTCTTGTATCCTTTCTTTTTACAGCACTAGACATTCAAATAAAAATGTTTGGTCATTACATTTCCTACAAAGTGATTGACAGTTTACAGGAATATGACCTTGTTCCCACATTGTCTACATCTTCTTTTTTGTGCACTCCTGAACCAACTGATTTTAAAGAAGTCTCCAGTAGGCCCAGATATTTAATAGCTTCTCTTTTTCTCATTCACTATTATATTATTTGGTATGTGTTGCAATTTCCATCTTTCATATCCACTGTAACCCACATTTCCCATTCAACTGTCCTTACAGCTGTGTAATACAATAAACTCTCATTAAACCTGAACTCTCAACCAACCAGAAAAAAATAGAAGAAATACAGAGCAATTTTCATGTATTGCACTTTCTGTTTCTCCCCACAGAAACATACCTTATGTCTTTAGAGGTTTAGAGTTTTAAAAATGAAGATAGGAATAAATTCTCTCTCTCTCCCCAACCTATGAAAAAGTCAAACTAAACAAATAGTATAGGGTACAATATTAGTCAGGCCTATTTTTAATAGTAACTTTCAAGCAACCAGAAACTACAGTTATTCAGCATCTACAATCCCCATGGGTGTCGGTTAACTGAGAGTTTACTGCACATTTTCTTTATGTCATGCACATTATACCATATTATTAGAAAAACATGGTTTTTGTTCAAACTCTGAATTGCACACTCAGTTTTCTTTGAATTTCAACCCAAAATATGAAAACTAAAGTATTTCCTATATAATATATTATTTCTTTATTCTGTTTCAATCATATACTTGGAAAACAGTAAATTCAAAAAAAAAAAAAAAAAAACAGAACTAGTAGTAAAAATCACGGCAGAATAAACAGACCACCACCTTTATTTGTCTTTTTTTCGTCAAGGTACCCCAACCTTCTTCAGACATATAGATGCTTAGATAAAAGTAAGGTCCGCTGGTCTGTCTGTTCTTTTTATTTTACCAGTTCTGTCAATCATATACTGTTCACACCTGAAGAAGTTTCAAAAGTTATTTCACAAAAGCCTCCCAGCCCCTAATGTATCAAAGCTCTTATGTCCTTTAAAGTAAAACCTAATGGCAATATAATATTGCCAATAATGTCCTGCCTGGCAGTAATAACACTGATTTTTATTCTTATTCTCACTACCAGTCCTTTTTTTCTTAGGGTGTTGCCCTTCTGCTCCTGACAAGTGTATCTTTTCACATTGCACATCACTTCTTACACCTTGACATACATTGACTTATTTGTTTTTCTTTACTTCACTTCTGTCATCTACTGTATCCTATTGCAGAGACATATTCTTAAGCTGATTACCCCATCAGCCAAACATGCCTCTGTACTTTTGACTACTGGAATGTTCTTCTCTGCCATGTTACTGGCTTCATTATCTAACAGCTCCTACAATGCTCAGCTTCACTTGGGTCTCCTTCCTTCTTTAAACTTGCCAATATGACTGCATATACCTCTGCTCTTGAACTTCATTACTAGAAATTAACTGTTGCTTTGAGTCACTCTCCAAACTTTCTCTAGCAGTAATGTTTATTCATTCCTCCATCTTGGAATTCCCCATGCACTAGTAACAGCCCTCTGGTGCCAGCTAATGCTCAAAACGAGTAGGGGACATTTTCTGGTACCCTGACTATATTCCCATAGTTGGAATGAATGCTATATTGGGTTCCTCCTGAGAAGAGAACAATGACCTAATGCAACTAACTAAGTCAACAAAGAGAATATAAAATACAATTCCTTATTTTGTACTAGCTGCCACTCACTCATCTCACCCATTTTTGTCACATGGTTCATCCTTATTCACAAAACGGTATGATGTATGGACTAAAGGAACATAATTAAATGTCAGTATTTCATGCTTCAGGGTTTTATCATTGCTAATTGCCCCATGCTCAAATATCTATCTATAGTTATCTAATAAAGAGTGGTGCTACAAACTGTATGTTTTAACTGAGGTACTGTAGATAATTTAACTTGTGGTTTTAATCTGTAGACTGTGCTCATACTTGGACATTTTTCTTTCTCTGTTTTTAGCTTCCTCATGCTTTTTAAGTTATTAGCATTTAGTGAATCAGAAAATGTGAACAATACACCATTTAGACACTTTTCTAATATGAAGGGGGGGTCAGTCTCACCTGCATCCCCATGCAGTGGACTGTACCATTTGCATTCCACAACGTAAACATCACAACCTGAGTTCAATGAATACTGGGGAAGAGAGGTAGTTTTGGGACTATATGTTTCTGTCTTTTATAAGGTTTGTAACCTTGAAGATTTATTATTTAGATATGGGGGTCTGGGGCATGCCCCACATGAATGATGCATTGCAGTTTATTCACTGCAAAACTAGTGTCCCTAATACATTTTAACAATATCGAATTTATTTTGAGAAAGGCTGTCAGTTATTTTTATGTACTGATCACCAATGAAAAGTGATTTTGTTAGGTGTCATGTTTCCACATTATATACTGCATGACATGTTCACTGCTTGGAGCTTGGAGATTTGGTTACAATAGATTAATAAGTAAATCTGGAGAGATGCTTGAGCCTTAGCCTGTAACTCTTGGAAGGGATGCTTGGACTGACAGCTGTACTCTGATTGCCATGTGGAAAAGGAAAGGAGAAATTTCTTAAAAAAATGTTGACAAGATATGAGTAACTCGGGTTCAGACAGGGGATTTGATACAAACATTGATGGCCAATTAGGACTGTTATCAAGTACTACAAGCTGAAGATGCAGGTACTGTAGGCCGCCTAAAAAGTTTATTTTTTTTCAAAACAATTTTTATTGATTTTGATTGTAACAGATTATAATCAATCACGTAAAATCATGAAAGATAAAGAAAAAGTGTGTTTAAGAATGTATAACATATATATATATATATATATATATATATATATATATATATATATATATATATATATATATATATATATATACAAACATTAACAAAATTATAAAACCTGAAGTATATACATAGACATCCAATGAATTCATTTGAAATATACTATTATCTTCTGTTTATACCATACATCACAGAGAGATAAATTAAATTCACTCATTATAAAAGTTAATACTTCTTCAACAAGTTTTGCAGATTGACCCACAAATGATCATCGTATGTCTTTCTGGTTGTTCTAGAGATTATGTTTTTTATTTCTAAATTACATATATCATTTAATAGTTTTTTGAACTCAGAAAATGTAGGAGGAGATCCAGATATCCAATTCTTTGTTATGGTTTTTCTAGCCACAGCTAGTATTGCCCAATGTAAGGAGTACTTTATTTTTCTAACACATTGTGGAACAGTTGTATTAAATATAACCAATGACTTGCTTAATATAAAGTTGCCTGTGAAAAGTGCCTGTAGTAAATCATTTACATTTCCCCAAAAGTTGTTTAAAGTTGGACAGTTGTAGAACATATGAGCCCAGTTTATGTCTACATTTGATTTACATTTATTACATATATTTTGTTTTTTGTTAATTTTGTCCATTAATTTAGGAGTGTAAAATGATCTGATCATGAATCTCCAGGTGTATAATTTCCATCTCAAAGAAAATGTTGTTTTTCCTGATGATTTTAATATATTTGCTTTGTCTTGATCAGTTGGAGAATTAGTATTAATTCAAGTATAATAGTTCCAGCAGTTTTGTGGGCAACTAAATGTTTCTTGTCTTAGGATTCTATAAATGAAAGAGAGTTTGCCTGAGTAAGTATGGTTATGTAATAGGGTTGATTGAAGAAATTGCAATAAAATCCTGGAATCATGTTTAGTGGATGATGAGATCAGTTGTAATTTATTACCCAGAAATAATATGTGTTTGTATCTCAAGCCACATGGATTTATCTAGTTGATATTCCTGTATTATGTGATCAACAGATTTAGCCTTATGTTCAGAAGTCAATTGGAACCAGAACTTGAGCTCATTATGTTTAAATATGGTGATTTTGTTTGAATTTGAGGTTAAAAAAATTTCTTGTGTGAATGTTATGGGGAATAATTAAAAAAAACATTCTTTATATTTAAGATGTTTATATATAAAATTCCTAAAGTTAAATATAATATAATGAATGTAGCTAGCAGTATGACTGGGAGTTATATATGTGGCGAAATAATCTTTTAAAATCCATAATCTAGGATTGCTTATTATTTTTAACTTGTCTGTTGAGGGCCTCGTTATTAACTGCATAGCTGATAATTCCCAAAATAACTTTCATTTGGCTGAATATGAAGTGTCTAAAAGTTGTGTAATTGTTCTGATTATGGAGGAAATCGAGTAAAGATTTAAATCTGGAAATACTATCCCGCCATTATTCCAGTTATTAAGATGTTGATTAAATGCAATTCTTGTTTTTTTTGGGACCAAAAAAATTTTAATATTAAAGTATGTAACTTATTAATAAACTTTTTGAAGGAAGAAGTTGAATAGATTGTATAATGTACAAACTTTTAGGTACAATTATCATTTTTATAAGGGTTAATCTCCTAAAAAGTACTGAATACCATAGCTAAACAGGTAAGGTGTAGAAATGTGGAACAGAATGTCTGATGACTGCCTAAATGGATGGAGTATTTTGATACCTTCGTGAATGGACACCATCTTGTTGCGGCTGTCAAGAAGTTACTAAATTGTTTTGTCTGATTGCAGATCTCAAAACATATAGCTAACAAAATAATTGCAAAATAATCAGATAAGTGGAGTATAAATGTATTACATCGCCAGTGAGAAAATAGACATAAATGGAGCTCTTTTAATGTTTTGCAAGCTTAGGTCTTTCAAATACTACAATTTTAAAATCTTGAAATTAAAAACACAAGAGACTTCTCATCTGTTCTCTTTTTTGCGACTCTATTGGATAAGTGATTTTATCAGATCACAAATACCTTACAATTGAGAAGTTATAAAAATTTAGAGTAGTTCTGGAGGTGTCCTTACTAGACAGGTCCCAAAGGGAGGCATAGTGGCAGTGAAAGGAAGAACGAGCAGAATATTATAGGCACAGGTGAAGAGATTGCCCCAGTTGGAAGACCAAAGAGACATCATTGCAGCAGCAAATTGACTTCAGTAGCATGAACTGCTGATGAAGATGACCCTTTAAAAGTGATCAGTTACATTCAAAAATCCAAGAGTTTGGAACAATAGATTATATGAGTTGCATAGGTGTAGCATATTAGAAAAGAAAAGGAAAGTGCTGCCAGAGTATAGTGAATGTCTGGATATTGACCTTGCCAAGAACGAAAACTGACCAAGGTCAAAAAGATGGACAAGGTCCCATCAGGGCTCTTAATGAGAATGAAATGGTATTATAAAGTATGGTTACTAGCTTTGTGATGGAGAGGGCTGAAGCTATTATTAAGAACCAAATGCCCCAGCATTAATTTATGATTATTCTATTTCAGTATGCATAGCAGATTGCTAAGGGTAAGAGCTATGCTGATTACAAAATTTCCTTGCAAATTGCCGGTGATGACAGAAAACTGGGGGCTATCCCACCTATCCAACAAGCAACTTTTACTGAAGCATATTAGGGTTCCTGATGCTCCTATGGGAAGACCTTAGTCTAACAGAAAATTCTGAATGCTTCAGACCAGGAGAGATGTTCACTGACTGGGTATGATAGATGGGCAAGAAACTTCAGTGGGACTAAATGATGAAAAAAATTTTGCAAACATTGGGTTGCACACAGACATCGGGTAGGCACTTTTAGTTTTTTTTTAATTCATGCATGCATAGCAAAAGTATAATAGACTGATTCCTCTTTTCAGTCACTGAGGAGACAACTGGCCTGTTTTTAGGTAATTTAAGAAACGTGAATATGTACCAAGAAGATAACTGATGATTTAATTTATTAGCTAAACATTATCTGACCACAAACTTGTAACATTCGCCTTCATAATTTCTAAAGTATCCATAGGAAACATCTCTGCTTTCAAGGATTACAAACATGTGAATCCCATATTACTGTACTTTGAATTATTAAAATTCTCTTATGGTTGTGCTTACCCCAACTTAGACACGGCATCTAACTACTCTAAGGAATTATATGCCCATTTCAACACATGTAGAAATGGCAGTCGCTACTAGAGCTAAATAGTATGGGAAGTTCATAAATATACCATACTGGTGGTTAATCATCATCAGTAAGTTCGACAATAAAATAAACTTGTTAAATTAAACAGATTTAGAACCTTTCACAACAAGGAGAGTTTTAAAACATTAGAAAAGAATTGAAAATGACTACCAGGTTCACTAAAGATGATCATGAACTTAGGTTAGCAACCGCTGCTAAATATTGTGATAAATCTTTCTTTAAAAATGTTAGCAAACTAAAAAAAAACAATATCCTACATTTCTCTGAACTCTTTTGAGACTGGATCTCTCATTCAGACCCAACTGACATTGCCAAGAAAATTGCTAATTTATTCAATGTTAACTTCACTGCTGATATTGCTATCCATAGTCAACATATCCCAGAATCCTATACCCCTCTCCTCCTTTATCACTAAGGAATATGTACTAAAGGTGCTGAATAAGACCAGAAATCCTTCCTCTAAGTGGCTTGATAATATGCATGGATAGTAAGTAGTGCCAAGCATGCCCTTGCTGACCTACTCCACAAACTGTTTAACTTAAGCTTAGCTATGACTTTCATCCCTGAAGAATAGTGCACTGCATTTGGGATGCCCCTACATAAGGTGGCCCTACCACTGACCCTGGGACTTATAGACCTATCAGCTTGACTAGTCTCAATCAAAAGGCTATGATATGTATTATAACTGATTTTAAATTATGATATCGAAATCCTGGTGTACTGAAAATGTGCTAAAATTAAAAGCTAAACAATGCTGTATTGTCACCTTTTGTAGAGAACCCCATACTGTAATACTCTCGACACCACTATGAAAGGAAAGCCATGTTAGGGGCCTTGGAACTTGGGTTGATAATTCCATATCTTTTGATAATTATGTGACAACAGTACAGGGAAAAATAACATATAGGAACTAAAGTATTCCTAGGCAGCAAAAAAGCAGCAAAGCAAGAACAAAACCAGGAATACAACATCAAAGCTTGTTTTAATAAAACAGAATGCAAAGCAAAAAACACAAAATGCCTACATATGGTAACAAATATACTGTACTGCTACAAAAATGGCAAGAATTAAATCTCAAATTGAGCGTGGATTATATGCGCTTAATGAATGATTTTTTATGTGACATTGAGAAGGGCTTGAAACAAGAAATTGAAATTATGGAAGATGAATTGTTATCTTCTACTTATTTTCATCTCATTACTACTGAGTATAATGAGATGATTCATCGCATACATGCTTTTGAAGAGAAGCTGATGATGCAAAAGAAGTGTAAATTGCTGAGGGACCTAAATGATTTTAAAACTCAACAGGTATTCTTTTGGCCGAAGAAGCATGTCACAGAATCAGTTGCGTTAACCGATACTGTGGGTACGGATCGTGTAGCCATGCCTTCTTGTTTAAATAAGCTGAATACATCATCTTATGGATCACAGCAGCCTGGTGAATGGCTGAGAGGAGCTGCGGTAGTGGCTCCTTCTTCTAAGTATACTAAATGCAGTCTGGCAATCACAGACCTTGACTCTTTCACTAATGAGAATGAGACCACTGCAGTAACTGATTCAGTAGCTATTGTAAGTGACAGCTTGATTGATATTGCTAATATGTCTGGGTCTGGATCCAATTTAGCTACCTTTTTTTAGAAACAACTTGCATTCAGTTACTATTACTGATAAAGGTTTGAAAAGAAATAAGAGGAAGAAGCAAGATACGTATCTCAACTCAGCGGATGGCACCAATAAATCAAGATGGACATATCGACTTTCAAAAGAAATTGAATACAAGCAAGGTAGGTCCGGTTACTCAAAGTTGGGCAATAGTGACTTAAGTTTTTAAATTTATCTAAAAGGGTGCTTACTGCTATTGAACTGTCTATTTTAAATAAGGGTTTGACTTTTATTCCATCTATTGAAGGTAGCATAAGTGAAGCATTAACAGAATTAAAATTGTTCACTTGTAATGTTGATCTCAAACTTTTATTTAAAAATACTCCTGATGAAAATATTAAGGTTAAGAGATCTAGCACGTTTATACCTATGCACATGCCTACAGTTAAAGCATTCTTAGAGATGTGCGAACAAGATCTGTATGAGTTATTTTTTAGTAGCAACACTGCTACAAAGTTTTTTAACTTGACAATAGAAGAAAAAAAATGCTTTAAGGAATCTATGTCTGTATGATGATATTATAATTAAATCTGCAGATAAGGGTGGCAAAGTTGTAGTGTTCAGGAAAACTGTATAATACCTTAATGTCTGAGTTATTATCTGACTTACAAGTATTTAAAGTGATACATATCAGGGATGTGAATGCCTTTATTTATAAAGTAAAATAATTTTTATATAGTGCCATGATGGATGGGGACATCAGCACTGATGAGTATAATTACTTATACATTACCCAACCTGTTATACCATTCATGTATGGGTTGCCGAAGCTACATAAACATCTAACGCTACCCGCCATAAGACCCATAGTTGCTAGTAGCAAATAGGCCACTATTGCTTTATCAAAATACTTAGAAGGACAACTTAAGCCTTTTTAAGTTTTAGTCCTGCATTTATTAGAGATACGAATGACTCTTTGCACTCTTTGAAACTTTGGCCTGAAAATAATAGTCTGAATGGTTTATTGTAGGAACATTGGATATAAAATCACTTTTTACCATGATACCCAATGAGCTGGGTGTACAATAAATTAGAGAGTTTTTGAACCAGCATAGTACTTTTACATCATGTAAAATTGAATTTCTGTGTTCTATGTTAGAAGTTGTTCTACAAAACATTTTATTGTTTAATGATGAATATTATCATCGACAAGTTGGCATAGCAATGGGTACGCCCGTTGCTAATACGTATGCCAACCTAGTTTTGGCTCGATGGGAGGAAACACATGTTTTTGATACTTTTGTCTCTCCATCTTATACAAACACTGGTTTAGTGTTTTATAAGTGATTTGTTGATTACATTTTTTTGTTGCAGAACAGTAGTATTGAGAATTTGAATTTATTTGTTAACTGGCTACATAGTAATGCTGAATTGTTGGTGTTTGATCTAACTTATGATAGGCTAAATATAATGTTTTTGAACATCACTGTTAGTCTGTCAAATGAATGTTTTAATACAACTATTTATGAAAAGAATATACAGGCTACATGATATGTGCACTCTCAGAGTATGCACCCTAATTATACTTTTAGAGGTACTGTATATAGTCAATTTCTACGGGCCAGTACTTTAAATACTAATGAAGAAGAACGTTTGCATGATTTGGATGCTATGACCAGGGATTTCGAACAGAGAGGTTATAACTTTAAGTTATTGGATGCAATGAAATGTGAGTCTATTGATAGACGTATGGATGTAGGGCAGCCCTATTTGAGATTTGATTTAGCAATCCCTGTTAATAGATCAGATAAGAGAAGATCTGTTAGGTATCTTATGAAATATAATATACACACTAAATGTATTAAACAGATTATTGGTAAATATTGGCCTATCTTTACCTCTAATATGGAGGTTAAAAATCTTATTGGCATTAAACCATTCTTTGCAACATAGAAAAGAGAGAAACCTTAAACAATTATTATGTTATAAGGATATGCCACACCTTAACTCAGTACCCCTTAATACTAAAGGAACACATCCCTGCCATCACTGTAGTTATTGTAATGCTATCAACACTGATTTATTGCTTGAACATCCAATTTCTAGATCCAGCTTTGAATTTAGAACTTATGCTACCTGTCAGACAGAAAATGTAGTTTACCTTGCTAACTGTGTTGCATGTCCTAGTTTCTATATAGGTAAATCTAATTTGAAGCTAAAGCAACAAATTTGTTCCCACTTATCTGAGATTTGCCGAGAAGTTGAGAATAATGCCCTCTTTAAGCATATTCAATTGAAGGGTGATGCACATTCTTTTAAGTTTTGTGTGGTTCAAGTAATAAACATAGCTATAAGGGGTGGCGACATTAAACTTCAGACTGAACTTGCTGAATGTAAATGGATAGATTATTTTCATGCTTCTACTTGTCCAGGATTACATTTTCAAAATAGTTTGAAACCTATACTTAAGTCTAAACATGACTGTATTAATTAGTTTTTAATGTGTTTTTATTTTCTAATATGACCAAGCTGTTTGCACCTGTATATTTTATTTGTCTTGTTTTTCTACTATGTCATTGGGTGTGGTTTAATTATTTAGTTTTTAACTCATTCTATTAGTATTAAGTCATGTAACTGAATGTTGATGCCCATTGGCTAATTCTTATATATATTGTAACCATTGACCCATTCTTTGTAGGCACTGAGAAAGAGCCTTTGCTTGAAAGCTTTGCGTTCAGTTTTATTAAAACAAGCTTTAACATTGCATTCCTGGTTTTGTTCTTGCTTATGTGACAACAGTAGACAGGAAATCCTTGCACTTGGCATTACTAATTACTAAGGGAATATTATCCAGCTGTAAAACGCTCATCTCTTCCTTATATTCAGCATTGATTAAGCCAGTCATTGAGTATACCATCCACTTCTGGATGTGCCCTACTAGACATCTCAAACAACTATAAAGGCCACAGAGGTGCCTAATCAAGAAGATCATAAGCCTAAAGACCCTGAGCTACCAGGAGAGGCTTGAAACAGTATCCTTTTATTCAGTATCTTACAGACTTTTGACAGGAATCTTATGCTTATCTTATTCCAGCATGGAGGCCCAGTTGTACTTGATCTCTAGTTTCTCTGCAAGTCTGAAACTTCCACGAACATTCAAATCCAGGACCTAAATCTTCACAGACAGATAAAATAAGGTGGTGTGACAGGGTTGTCACAAAACACCTGCCCCACCTCTGGAAAAGGCTTCCACAGCAGGTTAAATAGTGCAATTCACTAGCAACTTTCTAATGTAATTGGTATGTCTCGATGTGGCTACACAAATTTACAACAGGGTTGACGGACCTAGACCTCTTTGAGAAAGACAGCACAGCCTGAGGGTGGATACAGCCAAGGCATATATGGTTCTAAAACTAAATTGCATTGAAGTATCTATGAATTTATGGAAAAAAAAAGATATTACATCACCTATGTGCTCCAGTGTCTTAAATTTACTTTAAGATAGAAAATGTCTTATTGATACCTGGTGAATATCAATGATTTTGCAGATATTTATACTTGATCAGCTATTGATAACTTGATGTGCCCACAAAAATTTGCAATGAGGCCCTCCTTGAGAAAGAGGGCACAGCCTAAGTGTGGGTAATGGCAAGGTATATATGGTCTTATGACTAAATTGCATTTAAGTATCCATGAATTTATGAAAAAACAGTACTACTTCACCTCTCAGCTAGAGCGTCTTCTGTGGAGACGTGCGTGAATGGGCGTACCTTCATTGAAGGTTGTGTGTTAGGGCAGGCAACTCAGCATGTAAAAATCAACTGCCAATCATTAGCAGACCAGAGTTCCGCTGTGGCGACCCCTAACCGGTAAAAGCCAAAAGACGCAACAACTTCACCTCTGTACTTTAGGAGAGCAAATGTCTTATTGCTACTTGGTATATATCTCTGCTTTTGCAGATATTTATACTTGATTGGCTACGGATAGTGAAAATATGCATACATATTATATATATGTAAATACTCATTTGGAATTATTGTGGAATAACATTTTATGGGCCCAGTGAGCAGCATGTAGGACTGGAATGGGTGTAGATGAAGTTTGCATATTAGCATTTACTTAGGCATGTAAGATATCTTCAGGCTTATATTTTACAGGGACTGTGTTTCTCCTGTTTGATATCATGTCCAAATTTAATAGGAAAGTGTTGCTTTGGGCAAACAGAAGTTGTTACATTGGTACACAGAGCTGTTAAAACAAGTTGTCCTAGGTCACCTATGCAAAACAGAACCATGTTAACAAAATGAACCCTACCCCATTACAGCCACACTCTATTATAGTTAGTTGCACCCATTTTTGATGTGACATGTAGCCCCTCTTGATTTGAAGTCACTGAGTGCTCTTACTCATTATGACCCAAATACATTTTTTAGAAAAATATTCCCTTTAGTACCATTTTACAGCATTTAAACTGCATTAAGAAACTAGTAATCCAGAACACTCACTTAGTTTAATATAAATTTTAATACACTGACAAGCTAAACAACACAAATACTTTATAAATTGCTTTCAGTGAAAATAATTTTAATAGTGTAGATGTCCTAGATTTTAAAGCATTAGTCATGCTGATTTTGTTAAAGTTTTGATTAAATACATGCCAAAGTTTCATGATATCCAGTGACAATAAAATATATCTAAAATATGTTTTACTATTGCTTGCAAGTGTAAAAACTTCATAATCTACAACATTTGTAGTCAGAAATGTGAATTAAAATAACATTATTGCATGAAACTATTGCTTTACAACATGTTACTTATCTAATCTCATCGCACTGGTCACAGATGATTCATGTTATTATGCAAACAGTGATGATAACTCAATGCTTCAAGCACTGCATTTCTGACTGTACTGTTTCCATATTTGTCTGTTGCTGTTCATTGTTTTCATAACACTGTAGGAAGAGATTCAAACTGCTATGCAAATAAAGAGGTTAAGCACCTATGTCTTACTGTTTAGTATAGCTTGCTGGTACTGTTCTTTGTTTTGTGCTTGTACAGAGACCTCAATGCAAATCTCTTCCTTTTCCAGTATTTGTATTGCAGTCTGTAACCCATATTAAGTTTATATATTTATTTTTCTGGCAACTCAGTGTATGAGCTGGTAACGGACTCTTTATAGCCACCGCCCATGCCAAGGGGCAAAGATGATACAACAGATTCAGAATGAGCCCCACCTCTTGTGATTAAATCTGTGGTCAAAAAGGACTGTTTCTGTGGGAAATTGTGAATCAACAGACATTAGTCACAATAAGGAGATACCTTATTATTGGCAAATTTGCATGACTCTGAAGTGCCCTTAACTACTACAAGAGTATATTCTACACTGTCAGCCCATACATTCTATTGACCCAGGTATCCTCCTTAATTTATTCTTCCACTCACACATGCACACTCAAACAAACACACACACACACACACACACACACACACACACACACACACACACACACACACACACACACACACACACACACACACACACACACACACACACACA
This sequence comes from Protopterus annectens, assembly GCF_019279795.1. Classification (NCBI taxonomy): domain Eukaryota; kingdom Metazoa; phylum Chordata; order Ceratodontiformes; family Protopteridae; genus Protopterus; species Protopterus annectens. The sequence goes on along the minus strand of NC_056731.1, from coordinate 1,309,858,198 downwards.
CACACACACACACACACACACACACAGCGACATGCATCCTTCCTTTCCTTGAGTGGACCGCATGTCCCAGAAGTCTCTTTAGTTTTGTTCCTGCCCTTTTAAATCACAGATTCTTACAGTCAACCAATAATGCCAGACATTAGAGTTGCATTCTTCTTAGTGCTCATAAAAAGCATAATAATGCAAGCCCTAATACTTTATTAACTATTTAAGTTAGTACACCTAATAATTTAAAAGGTCACCTTGGTGTCATCTAGTGTTCATCTTGGATTTGTCTTGGAGCCACTCCTCCCATAGACATCCCCTCATCCCTCTCAGCTGTTCTAATTTTGAAGAATATTTCTGTTGTTGCTTCTTATACTGCCTTGTCCCCCAACTGGTGCAGGCAGTGAACAATGACAGACATAACAGTTTCATACTTTTTACAATGTAAAAAAAAGACAGCCTGCTACTCTAACTTCTCAGGATTTTGTCTCAAACTTTATAAACTATTTTCTTTTGAAAGGGTGCATGTTGGAAATATCTCCCCTTTTTACTTTATTTATTTATTTTTAAGACCTTAAGGTAATACATAGGTGTGTCCTTAGTGTCATGTGGTGATGCAGAGTGCTTGCAACTTGGTGCTCACTGCTGAGAGGACAGTGTTTGAATCATTTTAAGTGCCTTAACACGTTTTTTTGTGCTATAAAACCTTTTTCTATTTTTAAGTGTTTTTAAGACACAGTATAAAGAGTTCTCCCTTATCACTAGTGTTCACGTCATTCAGCATCTTTCATGTTGCAATTTTTTAAGTGCTTTTAATGCATTATATAAGGAATTTTCCCTTGTGTCTAGTGTTCCACACCATCCAATATTGCAGGGTTTGCTGATTAGTCTATGGTAGTATGGCAGTTTGACAAACTCCCCCCGACACACACATACATAGCTCTCCTTACTACATAGCATTCATAGGCACATTCACCCACATACATATACACACACACATACACACACACACACACACACACACAAACACACACACACACACACACACACACACACACACACACACACACACACACACACACACACACACACACACCTAACACCTCTCATCCCTGTGATATACTTGCATGCAGCCACACACAGACATATTCACACACACGCAAAGTAAACACTATCTGTTTGTTAAATGCCCTAGCACTTTCATATTATAGACAAGTACCTATAACATGATTTGGTGAACACAACCTCTTGGCTGTGTTCATTAACAAAGACAGGCAATGTAACTTACACAGCCACTCATAAGTGCCCTATCATTGGCATCTCCAGGGGGGACAACGCATGATAAATTAGCATAGGCTGCTCACCCAGAATGCCTAATTAGTATTTGTGCTAAGCCACAGAAACATCCCACATTGGTGCTGCTCTAAGTCAAAAAAGGTTACTGTGATGTATACACCTGGCAGTAACCTTTCTAAATCCAGCCAATAGGCAACATTAAACTAAAACACAAAACAGTGTAACTAATACCTTAAAAAGCATGAGTGTAAACATCATATATTAAAATAATTAACAACTACTAATGTATACACATATTTACACTCTGTAAAAAAATTACCCAGCTAATGATATACAAGAGGATACATAAATTGTGTCTAAAGTTCACAACTTAATATCATTGAAGGTATCATATTTGGTGATTAAAATAATATCTATCTATATATATATATATATATATATATATATATATATATATATATATATATAAATATACTTATTACAAAAATATTAATTAAAACCTACACAGACAATATATAATCATGTTGTTTTTAATGCCCCTCCCGTCATCTATCCTGTTTTTTCTATAATTAAAAACATAAAATTATGTGTATTACCCATTCTCATAACATGCTTTGCTAAAGTGTTTGTGGTAGTCTTCTGTTGTAAACCAGGATAGATGACAGGAGGGGGGACATTTAAAACAAAACTGAAGTGAATGAAGTTAAATGGATAGTTAGAGCCGATATGGAAAAGGGACTAAATAATAAAGTCCCACTAAAACCCATATTCAAGTCTATGAAACTAAGGTGATGATTATATATTGAGCTGGATTCATGAAGGCTTGCATGGAGTCTAAGAGTGGAGAAAAACTCTAGACAGCCAATATGTCTGCCGAGCGATCCAGGAACAGCCGGCAAGGGTGTGCATGGGAGCTCCTAAAACTACCCTTGCACAGACAGTGTTATGTTAATTAAATTACCTCATTTGCTGCTGAAAGCTATACAAATGAAGCAAATTTGCAATCCAGGAAACACTAACCTGTCCGAGTAAGAGTAGTGTTATTTGTAGAAATGTACTCCGTTGGTAATGGAGTACCGTTCTGCAAATAGCAAAACGGACATATGACAGCTCCAAATAAATGATGCATCCAGTTGAGGAAGCATGCCAATGGCCAAATATAAGGCCATTGGCATTTTTATCTGTTGCAAAATAATAAAAAATATATTTTTTCCCCGATTTCCGATGTTTAAGCATAGTGCAGCGCCGCACAAACGTGCGGCGCTCTAAAAACCAGAAAAAAAAACCTAATAAAAGCCAAACCAAGCATTAATAGGCAATCCTATGCAAATGAAGATAAGAATAGTGAATCCCAATTTTCCCTGCCATGTGAACCATGTCCCTAGAGTGTAAGAGTAGGATTAGGGTAGTAACAGAGTAGAAAATAGGTGACATCATGAGGGGGTATGTATCAAAGACTGTAAGCTTATTGGAGCAGAGTGACATGTGTTTGCTGTTAGTGACTCAGAACTGGAAGAGGCGTGTCTATGGTTGTCTTAACTGAAACCCAGAAACTGAAGGTGTACGCTGTGGATATCACCAAAGTTTCTTGCAAAGATGCAAACACTGTGTGCGTGCATGTGCATGCCTGTAAACCCGTCTAGGCCTGTGTGCGCATGTGTGCACTCGTGTAAACCTGTCTAAAGCTGTCTAAGCCTGTGTGCATGCATGTGCACCCGCCTAAGCCTGTGTAAGCCTGTGTGCGCGTGTGTGCGCGTGTTTGCGCTTGTTTGCGCGGTGCTGCCTGCTGTGGAAACAGAAAGGGAAAAGGAAGGAAAAGAAGTAGTAGGAAGTTAACCAAGGAGAACTAGCAGAGCTGCCAGGTGAAATCAATCAGAATCAGCCAATTACACAGGCAGTACACTAGCCCAGCCCAGCCCAGCACTTAAAGCTCTGCAAACAACATTCCCCCATGTTTTTCCCAGAAACACTGCAACACTGCAGTCTACAAAGAGAAGTGAAAACTTAAAAAGCTTAACTGAGACAAAAAAATGTTAGGGGCTGCCATTGCTATTATAAGGCAACATGTGCAAGATGCTGAGGGTGGTGCCATTGCAAATGCTGCTGAGCAACCCACAGTGAGGAGACAGAGAAGAGTGCACATACCCAGGGTAACCTACCAGGAGCTACATGAGCTGGAGATAGTGGAGCTCTATAGAGTGGACAGAGACCTCCTGCAGCAAATTGTTGAGCTGTGCAGGCCACGCCTCACACACAGAACCAACAGAGGGGAACCCATCCCAGTGGAAACCAAGGTATGTGTTGGCCTAAGAATACAAGCAACAGGTACCTTCCAGAGACCAACAGGTGATATCATGGGGATTTCACAGGCATCAGCATCCAGGGTACTGCACCAGTTCCTGAATGCTATGTCAGCACATGTTGGTGATCATGTATATTTCCCCAATTCCCATGAGGTATTGGCCAACAATATGCATCTCTTCCAGCAAATAGCGGAATACCCTGAGGTAGTGGGTGCAATTGACTGCACACACATACACATCAAAGCACCAGCTGGTGAGCGGGGTAGGGCCTACATCAACCACAAGGGCTTCCACTCCATCAACTGCCAGGTCGTGTGCGATACCCAGGGCATAATAATGAATGTGTGTGTTGGCTGCCCTGGAAGCTACCATGATTCCCATATCTGGCATCTGACTCAACTGTACCAGACATTTGCCAGTGGGGACACCCCTGACAGTCAACTAGTGGGGGATGCTGGATATGCACTGGAGCCATGGCTGATGACACCCATCAGAAATGCACACACACCTGAACAAGAACTCCATAATGAGGCACACGCACAAACACGAAATGTAATCGAGCGTGTGTTTGGGATGCTCAAGTCATGTTTCCGGTGCCTGGACACATCTGGTGGAGCCTTGCAGTACTCACCAACTACATGTACCCAAATTATCATGGTATGTGCCATGCTACACAATATGATCCTGCAAAAACAGCTGCAGCAGGAACAGCATGGGGCAGGGCCAAACAGTCCCCCACCATTGCCAAGGCCTGCACAGGCACAGTGTGACTTGGAGGAGGAACAACCTGAGCCTGCCCCAGTAGGCAGAAGGAGGCGTGCCCAGTATGCCTTGGCTTTGGCAAAGAGGCAACGCGTAGCAGATACACTGGCTCAGTAGGAACTCGGGAAATGCTACCTCTCTCTGACTTGCACATAAAATAAAAGGGATGCCTAACTTGATACTACCTGTTTCCAAACATGTATAGGGAGTGTAGTATGTGCATCCAACATAAGCAGCCCTGCAGCACCACCTGAGGCATGATTGCCATGTTTTAAGCAATATAAAGCAGTGCTAAGCAGCGTTTACCAATATTTAGTATATGTAAACAAAATTGCCCATGCTAACTAGTGCAATGTCAGGCAATGTTGAGCAATGTTGGGCAAGGTCAGGCAAAGTTGAGCAAAGACAGGTAAACATGCTCATATTAGCTTTACTGTCCCTTAAGCAGTCTGGTCTGCCCAGCATGAAAATAAAAAGCAGTGACAGGACTCTAACCCAGGATACTGTGCACTATAGTCACAGTACTGAACCACTAAGCCATGATAGCATTTCAGAAGCACAGACACAGCAGGACAATTGTACACTAATGCAAACATAAAGAAATGCTGTAACATGCCCCTAAAGAGGCATATGGGTAACCTCCCCCACAGGCCTATGCAGACAGAGAACATCAGGCCAGGCGGTGTGACGTAGGTTGTGTAGGCTATGAAGTTGCAATCTAATATACGTGGCATTGGACGCTAAGAAGTGTAGTACAGTAGTATGCCTCAAGCCAGTACGATAGGCAACAGTACAGACTGAAATGGTGTACCGTACATAGCAGTGCAGGCATAGCAAATGTGTATAAGTGTCAGGTGAATCCCTCATCCTATGTACACTCACAGTAACAATCAAGTGTGCCCCCGGGTAGAAATGTACAAAGAATAGCTGTCCCCCCTGTATGTAGAAATGTTGATAAGTCTATGCAAAGTGTCTCATGGAAGCCCTGCAGGCACAGCATGATCCCTGTTGATCTATGACACAAGGGTGAGCTGGAGATAGTGGTGTGCTATATGTAAAAAAACAACTTGATTTTCCATACACATATAGTATAAATGTCTATCCCGGGCGTGCTCACACACTCCAAGAAATGTAGTGGATTTCATTCAGCATCACACTGAAAGGTCATACTGGGCATGCTCACACACTTAAATAAATGAAGCAAATGTCAGGCAACAACATACTGAAAGGTCATACTGGGCATGCTCACACACTTATGCCAAATACAGAGGTAATAATAAGGGATCTATGGACAAATGTGGATAGACATCTCTACTTAACACATTCACAAAGTTGTCAGAAAATCATGCTGTGTGTTCACACAAACTGCCAAGGTCTGTGCATGTAGGTCAAAGGAGGTTCCCACTACTCATCAGTCATCAGACCAGTCAGAGAGTACCACAGCACACTTGCGATGAATCTGACTAGGCACATTCAGCAGCCAGAAAGACCACTGAAGTACCCTAACAAGAGGATTACTGGCCTCCAACAGTTGCCCCATGCAACAAGACTGAATGTAACCCAATCTGTACTCTGTTGCATACAGTCTACTCAGGAGATCTCTGCCCAACAGACAGGTCCATGTCATGGCTACACTCAGATCTGTTCTGAGTTACAGCTCAATGGCACTAAATATACAGACTCAACTGATATTGCCAACATCCTGGCAGATAGGATCAGTGTTAACTTTATCCCCCTCTCACCCATGAAACAGCACATGTTTATAATGGAAGACTGCAAAGTTGCTGTCATCATGGCTGTACAGGTAAAAAAACACTCTCCAAAGCCAGTATCACAGCAGCCATGGGACCAGACAACTTCACAGGCTGTGTTCCACACAAACCACAGAATGAACAGGCACCACACTGATGTACCATGTGCAGTCATAGCCTCACCTCATGCTTTGTGCCTGCTGAATGGTGCACAGTGACGGTAATCCCACTACACAAGTTTGGAGACACCACAGACCTCAGGAACTAGTGCCCCATTAGCCTGATGAGCCCGCTCTTCAAGGCCAAGGAATGTATCATCATACAACATATGAAAAAAATAGGTAATCCCCAAACCCTAGACCACAACCATGTTGGGTTTGTAAAACGCAGATCATGTCTCCTAAACCTGATAGATGACATTGAAGCAGTCACCAGAACCATAGACAAGGGTAAGGTGGTTCACGCAGCCAATGTAGATCTTGCCACGGCTTACAACACCACCCCACACTCTGGAAATATAGATAAACCCACTAAACTAGGTATACATTGCTATGTCACAAGATGGGTTGCCAACAGGCTTACTGACAGAACACACAATGTGAAAGTAGCAGACTCCAAGTATCACTTTGGACCAGTGATGAGTGCAGTACCACAGGGTCCAGTCCTGTGTCCTGTCCTGTTTAGTATCTACTTCCCTGAAGTAAACTTTAACATGGAAGGTCTGTGGCTACTGAAGTTTCCAGACGACTGCAAACTAGGAACCATAATTGTAAACACTAAAGATGTGGACGTCCTACAAAAGGGCCTCACTGAGACAGATGGCTGTTGTCAAAGCCATGGGCTCTAGCTCAATTCCAAAATGTGCATTGTCATCCCCTTTGTTAAAAACTCTGTAGCCAAGAACTACAACATAGGTGGTAGTATACTTAACATTGAAAGTGTGACAAGAGACCTTGGGTCACAGGTGAACAGTGGACACAACTGTGATAATCACACCCCCACAGTAGTCAGGAAACCCTGCTATGTGGCACACCTCATCACAAAATGTGTCTCATGTAGAATAGAAGAGGACATTGTTCCCCACTACTCATCACTCACTAGAACTATAATAGAGTACAATGCCACTTTTGCTATGTACCTCACAAGACAACTGCAACAACTGGAAAGCCTGCAGCAATACCTCACAAAGAGCATTAGCGGCCTGAAATACATGCCATACAGAGACCATCTTAAAATGCTTCATTGTACTCCCTTGCATATCGCCTACCCAGATGTGCTCACTGCCTAACATACAAAGCTATGTCAAACGCAGAGCTGTTGGACATGCTCCACATAAAACACTCACAATCCCTCTGACCTTTGGACCCAAAACCACGAGTGAAATACAAAAGGAAAGGGTGTACCCATTTACCTTATGGATACCCACACCTTCAGGTTAGTGGCACAGCATGAGGCCTTGGAGACCATAAGCAGACAATAATGGTGCCACTGTCAAAATATTCCAAACTGATTATAACACACCAAAGAGTTTATTATAAAGCTTTCGGGTCTCACACCCTTCATCAGTACAAATAAAATGAGCACTTTCTGCATTTAAATAGGAGATTAAAATCAAATCACATGCTTCAGCCCACCCCTTTACTCATTCAGCATTCAATTCTTAAAAAGACATACATAAAAAACATTTAAAACACATTTAAAAATACAAGAATGAAATATTCACTTATAAACATTGCTATTATCAGCTCACTTTTACAGCAGAACAAATAAGTATTATATTTATATTCCATAGCAATTCACAACTTCTCTCTATGTCTTTTAATTAAAACTGGCTTTAAACTAATGGCATTATTCAAACCAGGAAAACAGTCTGCCTGCAGTCTAGCTATCCATTCAAACTCTTTAAGTTCTAAAAAATTATTTGTATCTCCTTTTCTCAGACCTGTTTGCACTATATCCAATATTCTAAATTAAAAAAATATGCTGCTCTCCCTTATCTTGAACATGTTTACTTAATGCATTTGTTGCAACACTTCTTCTTATATCAGATTTATGTTCTATAATCCTTTCTTTAAGCTTCCTAGTTGTCTTACCAACATAGAACGATGAGCATACTGTGCAGGTTGCCAAATACACCACTTGTGACATATTGCAGTTAGTCAGTGCTTTTATCATAAACACTTCTCCCGTAGTGGGATGTTTAAAGTATTCCGTACCTTCATGTAAGTCATTACAACAAGAGCAATTATTTATTTATTTATTTTATTTATTTAACATTTGTTGACCGGGAATATCTGATTAGGTTCCACAGAGCCTGTTTTCAGCAGAGGCCCGGGGAGAAATGCTCCAGATGCATGTTTTTGCATTTTCTTGTTCCTACTGTTGTCTCTAATTTAACTGTATTTAATTTAAAGTCTTTATAACATAATTTTTGTTTTAATGTTTGTGAATTCCTATATGCATACCTTGGCCTTTCTCCCACTATTCTAACTATTTCTGGCATAGCCATCAGTATAGGCCAATGTATTTCACTAGAACTATAATAGAGTACAATGCCACTTTTGCTATGTACCTCACAAGACAACTGCAACAACTGGAAAGCCTGCAGCAATACCTCACAAAGAGCATTAGCGGCCTGAAATACATGCCATACAGAGACCATCTCAAAATGCTTCATTGTACTCCCTTGCATATCGCCTACCCAGATGTGTTCACTGCCTAACATACAAAGCTATGTCAAACGCAGAGCTGTTGGACATGCTCCACGTAAAACACTCACAATCCCTCTGACCTTTGGACCCAAAACCACGAGTGAAATACAAAAGGAAAGGGTGTACCCATTTACCTTATGGATACCCACACCTTCAGGTTAGTGGCACAGCATGAGGCCTTGGAGACCATGCAAGTGCAACTAACATTGGGCAAAGCTGCTCATCAGATTGTAGCCTGCTACAGATCACCTACCTTGTCACAGGAACCTCACTCAGTATTCCTGAGAACAGTGCAAAATATAAAGGTCCTATCAAACACCATTAAATGAGGTGATTACAACTACCCAAACATTGAGTGGGAGAATTACTCGTGTACAATGTCCTTTGCCCAATGTTTCCTAGAGTTTAAAAACTCTAACACCCTGGAACAGCTTGTCACCATGCTCACTAGAGGTGACACCATACTGGACATGGTCATTACCAACATGGGGTACCAGTGTTCCACAACAGAGATAAAACCCTCGCTGGTAATATCAGATCATAAAGTAATCACACTGGACATCCACATCCACCCCCCCACCCAGTCAATGAAACCACCGTGAAGACATTTTCAAAAGCAAACTGCACACGTCCCAAGACCAAAGTGGAAAGTTCCAAAGCCCTCGTGCTATAGGATAATGGTATACAATCTGCCAAATCATTTACAATTGCATCCTATGAGCATCTACAGGGATGCATGGATCAAGACATCATAAATAAAACCAAGATGCACTCCTCCAAAAATAAGAAAACAATCTGGTGATCATTGCCCATAAATAAGCTAGACAACAGAAGGAGGAAACTAACACCTAATACAGCCAACTTCACTAAAGGAAAGGCATCACTGATCATTATTACGAAGAAAGAATGATCGCTCATAAAATAATTCAAGGAGAGTTTCTAAAGACAAATTGCCAGGGAATGTAAGAATAACAACCACAAAGCCTGCGGTAGCTATACCAGACATGTAGGTGTCAACTTCCAAATATGCTGTCAGCTACTGACAAATGGCAAGAAATACACTGAACCAACTTTCATTGCCCACATCCTGGGGGACAAGTTCAGTGTAAACTTCCCCAAATCACCCCCAAAAGGGCCTGTGTCCATCACAAAAGGATGCAGAGCCCCAGACTTCATGGACATGCAGGTAAAGACAGCCCTCTCCAAAGCCAAGAACACAGCATCAGTGGGACTGGATGGTGTCCCAGGCTGTATCTTACACTAGGCCCAAAAGGAACTACACCCTCACCGACATTCACTGCCCAGACTCAATCGTACCAAAGGCTATGTACCCAAAGAATGGCATACACTAACAGTCATCCAGCTCCACAAAAGGGGTGCCACAAAAGAACCTGGAAACCATTGTCCTATATGTCTACTCAGCATGGTCTATAAAGCTATTGAGCAAATTGTCATGGAACCCATAAACATAGACATTGGGGACCTCCAGACACTGGACTCTACTCAACATAGTTGACTTATTTCAACCAGTTACCAAGGACATAGATGGAGGAGAAAGTAGTCCACACAGCCCACCTGGACCTCACTAAGTACTTTTTACACCATTCCCCACTCTGTCATCATGGACACACTTACCAGCTTGAACATTAACAGCTATGTCACAGGATGGGTGGCCAAGTGGCTCACAGATCAAACACACATGTTCAGAGTTGTGGGTGCCATGTCTGACTCTAAGCCAGTCACAAATGGCATCCCACAGATCTTAGTCCTGGGACCCCACCTGTTCAGTAGACACTGCTCAGAGGTACAGGCAAGCATGGGAGGAGTATGGCTGAACAGGTTTGCAGATGACTGCTAACTGTGGTCCATAATCGACTCTATGGCTGACACACACATCCTCCAGAAGGGGCTTACAGAGACAGATACCTGGTGTCAAAACAATGCCCCAAGCAGAATGCCAAAGAATGCATAGTCATCCCCTTTGGCTAAAACAAAGTGCAAACAAATTACCACATAGGTGGTACTCCAGTATGTATGGAGAAAGTCATGAAGGCCCTGGGGACACAGTTAGATAGTAAACTCTCCTTTGATGATCACATGGCCAAAGTGTTTAGGCATTCTTTCTATGTAGCCCACCCAATGTCACCTAAGGTAACCCACTTTGTCTAGTCTGATGATGTCACCATCCTACACATATACCTGTGGAAATAAGCACTCACAGTAATGTGTTTAGCGCGCCGTGTAAATGTGTACTCTTGTAGTATCATAAACCAGTTAGGTAGGGGTTTAAATCCTGCACTTGACAAGTGTGTGTATGTGTGTGTGTGTGTGTGTGTGTGTGTGTCTGTTTGTGTGTGATCTCCTTGAAGAGGAGCAACCTTTTTGGAGAGTACACACACACCTTAAAAGTGGTATACTAGTCTTTGTCAGGTCTGATGATGTCACCATCCTACAAATATACCTGTGGAAATAAGCACTCACAGTAATATGTATAGTGTGTCATGTAAATGTGTACTCTTGTAGTATCATAAACCAGTTAGGTAGGGGTTTGAATCCTGCACTTCATGTGTGTGTGTGTCTGTTTGTGTGTGATCTCCTTGAAGAAGATCAACCTTTTTGGAGAGCACTCAAACACCTTAAAAGTGGTATACTAATCTTTGTCAGGTCTGATGATGTCACCATCCTACAAATATACCTGTGGAAAAGAAAACTTGCAGTAATGTGTATAGCACGTTGTGTAAATGTGTTCTCCTGTAGTATCATAGAACAGTTAGGTAGGAGTTTGAATCCTGCACTTGACAAGTGTGTGTGTGTGTGTGTGTGTGTGTGTGTGTGTGTGTGTGTGTGTGTGTGTGTGTGTGATCGCCTGGGAGAGGAGCAACCTTTTTGGAGAGTACTCAAACACCTTAAAAGTGGTATACTACTCTTTGTCAGGTCTGATGATGTCACCATCCTACAAATATACCTGTGAAAAAAAGAACTCACAGTAATGTATATAGGGCATACTCCTGTAGTATCATAAACCAGTTAGGTAGGGGTTTGAATCCTGCACTTGACATATGTGTGTGTGTGTGATCTCCTTGGAGAGGAGCAACCTTTTTGGAGAGTAGTAAAACACCTTAAAAGTGGTATACTAATCTTTGTCAGGTGTGATGATGTCACCATCCTACAAATATACCTGTGGAAATGAGACCTTGCAGTAATGTGTATAGCGTGTTGTCTTAATGCATACTCCTTTAGTATCATGAAGTAGTTAGGTAGAGGTTTGAATCTCGCACTTGGTGAGTGTTTGTGTGCTCTATGTGTATAACACTGTCGGTCAATGTGTTGTGGGTTTTGCTTTTACTAATGTCTGACATATCAGTATGACAACAGTATGTGCATTGCACATGCGAGATAGCTGTGTGGCAAATACATATGTGTACATGTGACCTCAATTATTGCATGTGTGGGGACCCTGCCTACTCCAAGAACACATCTGTCATCTTTTCCAGAGTGTGCTGCTGCTTTCCAGACCTTAGATCACATATGTATGCTTGTGACAAGGCCAGCCACTGCAGTGATCCCTGGCCTAGGTCATCCATGTCACACACACTCATTACGGTTTCTATTGAATTCTGTGAGTGAGGGTTTATGGCCGAGGTATATGTCAGACCTTTTCAAATGCAGCAAAGTCTGTCAGTGATGGCTATTCATTATAGGTGTACAACAACCTTTGTGGATATGCATGCAGACCCCTTATTGCTTATGTGATCCACCGAGGGATTTAAAAATACCTTTGGAAATGTGATTATCAAAGGAGAGATGACATACCACTTGGTTGCATGTACACATCGGTACCTGTTCTTCATGTTGGTGGCTATTACCTATGTGGTACTGTCAGTATTGTATGTTCCATAAAGGTGAATGACTATGCTTTGGTTGGCTTATAGCTTTACAGTATGGGTTTGACAACAGGGATCTGTCTGTGTGATACCCTTGTGGAGGATCTGTGTGTCATCTGGAGAATGCATTATAGGCCACAGTATGCATTACCAGACATGGACGGACATATCCCTACTGTGATTGCTTGTACCTAAGAGAGCTATATGCAAAACAGGAGTGGTCTCAGTAATGGGAGCAGGTGAATACCACTGGTTACTGGCACAGTATAGTACCTGAAGGATCCAAATGTTACTGTGTGTCCTACATCTGTGTGTCAGTTGTCAAGACATCATCTAACGATTGGTTATGGTCAGGCTGTTGAAGTTATGTATACTACCAGAATGCAAAACAATGACAGATAGTAACAGTATCACCCACAGCACAGTGTCAAACCATGTCATACACACATGTGTAGTCAAGTTCCAAATGTGTGTAGTACAATGCATACTGGCCACCAATAGAAACTATGGAGAGTTACTGTGTAATACAGGGCATGTCACTCTGCTCATGTGTCCACTATGCACATACATGCAGACAGTGCACCTCCACCATGTTCACAAATGTACACCTGCAAATCTGTGCCACACACATCCCACACATACTGTCCACTCTCTAACACATGCTGCCAATACTACACACATCAGCTAAGTGGCACGTGGGTGGACAATACACTATTGGAACTAACCCTGGTGTAAACATTACTACATTGACAATCATAGCTTAAATGCATCATGATCATGCCTGCTCAGCTACACCTTCAAGCATATCATTACACTCTACTGCTGACAACATGCTAACATTGCTATACTGGTATAAAGTCACCCTGTGCACCAGCACTATGGTAGCCTGTTCCTGCATCAATGTTACAGATGACAGGAGATGGCACATGTTTCATCATATGCACAGGGTGTGTTGTTGGTTTGCCAGAGGCCTACAGTGAGCCATACAATCGACATGTATGTGTGTGTGTGTGTGTGTGTGTGTGTGTGTGTGTGTGTGTGTGTGTGTGTGTGTGTGTGTGTGTGTGTGTGTGAGAGGGCCAAGAGTACTGCTATGGGCCAATGTTGATGTAATGTGTACGGGTATGTGTTAGCCCTAGGTGTCTTGTTTATGTGTGTGTCTGTCTGCATGCACACAGTTCCAGCATGTGGCTGCCATATATGGGTATTTGTGGGACAGCGACAGACTGCACCTGCCAGGCTTTACAGATCACCATCTCTGGCCATGGATATGGTACCTGTGCCTGGTAGCGGTGCTACTGACACTATCAGGTACTAAGCCTGACTGGGTACTATCCTCAGAGGTAGAAGGATGTACACTGGACCCAGGTCCCTGCTGGGACTGTCCAGAGCCACGTGCACATGGTCTTCTAGGACAGTCTATGGACAGCCCACCCGCAACATTGCCGGGGCTGGTACTGGTACTACGGGAGTGGCTGTGACTTGATGGATGTCCACAGTGACTGCCAGCTGCTGATGTTGCTGGCATACGTCCACGTCAATGACTCAATCATCCCGCACTGTCCTGACACATGAACAAGACATTGCAGAGGACATCTAATGTCTCACCCCAACGTCTATCAGTGACCTCAGTGTAATTACGGATGGCACATGCTAGGTCACGGATACTGTCAATTACAGCAGTGTTATGTGCCCTCTGTGCCCTTAACCCCTGTCTGGTGTACCGTTCCATATGTGCCTGTGCCTCCATGACAGCCTGGAACATGCGTGAGGTTGTAAGACCTGTGGCACATCTGCCAGTGGCATGATGAGCAGCAGTGCTCCGATGAGAACCCATGGACATCTGCCTATGTGGTACCCTTCCAGACATCTGGGTATGGCTGCTGTGTCGGGATGCATGTGCCATAGATACCACACTGTCCTGGCCAATGTCAGCTGTACGCTGTTCCTCAGCTAAGGGCATTGGTGATGGATGTATGAAACAGACACACACACACACACACACACACACACACACACACACACACACACACACACACACACACACACACACACACACACACACACACACACACACACACACACACACACACACACACACACACAAACACACACATGTACACACACACACACACACACACACACACACACACACACACACACACACACACACACACACCACCAGCAATCCAGAACATACTCAATAGCGTGTGATGGTGGGGTACAGTATCACAAGCCAAACATTTATATCAAACATGTCAGCATGCAGGACGTGTGTTGCTCAACAGCATGCAGTGTGAGTGGAGGCAGCCCTTGCTAATAACAGTATACATGGCTTTGATGGATCTGTGTTTTTTGTTCAGTGATTGGCCTCACCCTGGAACGCAATGTGTACATGGACACAACATTGCTGTGCAAGTATTAAAAGCTCTGGAATGTCCTGTGCACCATCACTATCAGGTATACATACCATGGCTTGATGTGTATCTGTGTGTCACATAGATATCCATTTCTGATTAGAGTGTCTGTGTCTTTAGCGGATAATTGTGGACATAGGTTTAGCACATGCATGCTATGTATACACACAGGATGAGTGGTGCATGTATACCTGATGGAATACCATTGCTCAACATAGCCATTGTACAGTGGTTATGGTGAGTGTAGGACATATTGTGGACATGCCAGTGCCAGCCATGACATGGCATGCTACAACACAACTGCAACATTAAACATCACACATACACAATGTGTGTCATGTGACCTATACACTCAATAGCATTACAAGACATATGTGTGTCACTTTGTACAAATGGTGATTGCTATGCATATTGTGTATAGGTACATATGTTTTCACACACACAACATTGAGGTGCATAGCAATTAATGATATGTGTAGTACTGTGGCCACTGTAACTGCATGGGGTGTAGTACCATGAGCCATCATCATGCAGCATCATGTGGTCACTCAAGGCTACTAATGTGTGCCAGACTGGCACATAGCATGCTGTATCTGAACTGCAGTACCATGGCTACATTCACCATTTCACAGCCAGTTGTTACATGGGTTTGTAAGGTGCCCAATAGGGGGCATTGCCTAACATGAATGTGTTATGTGTTGAAGAGTGTCACACAGCCACATGAGAAGCCTCTACCCCTCAGGTATATTATGTGTGCTGTGTGGATGACATTTGTGATACTGGAGTGTGACCTTACAGCAGGTGTCTGAATAAGCCATGTGTACATGTTAACATGTACTGCGTATGACACAGTTGTGTATGTTGTGTGCATGTGTATCGACTCTGCCTATCCTATGTCCACTGCAGTGTTGCCACAATTGTGTGGGATGCTCTGTGTATTGCACGTGTTTGAGGCAGCTACTCACGTTACTAAGATGTGCATAGTCTCACAGCAAACATGCACAGCATGCATTATGCGCAAGTGTGTGACATGTACATGGCCTACACCTCACCTATGACATGCACATTTAATTAGCAATATTAAATATAGAACAGCATGCGTCTGCTGCCTTGCTGTCACACCAGAGGGACCTACAAGGATATGAGACAGTTTGGCAGTGGCAACAACTGTGGCATTGCTACTGTGTGTTTGCAATCTTACAGTAGTACAACAGTTAACAGTCACAGGCCTGCAGATTATATTCCTAATTATTATTATTGCACAACACTAGGCACCACATCTTCTAACTACACAGTACATATCTCACATAAGCATGATCTACCAACAGATGTAACAGTAGTGTACAGCTATGCCATGTTACCTGCATGCTCCGTGTCAACTTGCTTGGTGGCTCCCGCCTCCATGATGATACATGTTAGTTGTTGTTGTTGTTGTTGGCCAGGAGCAACCTGGCTCAGGAGCAGCTCCTCCACTCTGGTGAGGGGGGGATGGATGGCTTCCCCACCACCTGTGGCAAGTTGTTGTCTACGGATTTCAAATGCACGCTGCTGGACATGTCTAATTAAATCACTGCAGTGATGGCGTACCTGCTCATATGTCCAGTTATGCATGCCTACATCATTTACCCTATGGACAAGATCTTGCCACAGTGCAGTCCGCTCATGCTGGTCCTGGCTGGTTCTTGAGAACAGCAGGGCGTAGTGCTGAACCAAGGTGGCTGTAATCAGTTCCTCCTCTGCTGAGCTATATGAGGGATTAGGATGGTGGGCCATGACCCTGGAAGACAATGAAACAATATGTGTGAGCAAATCATGTAGCACACTTAACATTCTAAAGTACAGATATCAATTAACTGCTGTATATAGCAACTTATTGGCTGTCAGAGGATACAGACTTTCAATACCACATATCAGTGCTCAACCCACAACTGCCTGACAGTGCCTGGCACACTCTATATATCAAACCATGTTTTGCACAGCAACAAAGATAAACCAGTATGTAAGACTATACAACAGTACATGGCACACTGTATGCGACACAATGCACCACCTAACCACAGGGGGTATATATCAAGCTAATGCATAACGTAACATGTAATCCATTGCAATGATTGTAAAGTCCAGTTACAGTATTACCATTATACCACATTAGTCATAGATGGCAAACCCCTGCCTAACATATGTGTACATTCATTAAAATAGGTGGCATACTGCTGTACTAGACTATACATGTTGCTAGATATGCACCTATATCCTGTAACACACATATGACCGAGGCCATGCTACAGGCATACACACACACACATCAGACATACATACCAGACACAAAGGTATGGCAACCCACATGACATTTACCTGTGTACCCTATAGTACTGTGTGTCAGTAGTTACAAAACCTTATGCCTGAGGTATGTCATCTGTGAGGACTATGGGGAACACACAAAACAGTGGTTCCAAGAAATGTGGCCATACACTATACTGTGCTGTTTAGGCATACAGCTTCAGGTAGTACTACAGTTCATACAGGGGTTGGATTCACCAGCAGTAACACTCAATAAGCATACATGTACTGCTGTAGCATAGAATGGGACACCCCAGTCAACACCAACGGACTATGTCAGACTGTATGGCATACTGCTTTTTCTGCCTAGCAATAGCATACACATCTTTTGCTGTTATCACAGCTAGGACACATAATATCATGACAGTAACAGTTTCCCACTTAGCTATCACACATATACAGAACTCTGACACATTCACAAACACATTCACCATCACACTCAGTCAACGTCACATAACAATTATTGCAACAAGTACATGTGGGTGTGTATCAGTTCATAGGTAGGTTATAGGATATTGGCCCTAGGGCCTATAGATGTCTAGCCATACACTACTCTGGCCTTTGACACACAGGTAATTTCATTTCACGTGGCCCTGTCAAGCAGAGCCACAGAGGTGATTCCCGAGGTGTATTTCCTATCTCCCATACAATCATCAGGATTATATATGACAACTGCTAATTAGGAGCTTTGTTTGCTATTGATAGGTGGTTTGTTCCAGAGTATGGGATGTCTCTGAGATAGGAATCTATCCCTCCAGCATGTGCTGTTTATTGAGGTTACAAGGTTTAGGTCCCTAGAGCATGTAGCTCATAGAGATTGTGATCTGTTTATGTGGAGCATGTCCAACAGCTCTGGGTTTGACATAGCATTGTATGTTAGGCAGAGGTCACCTCTGGGTAGGCGGTATGCGACACAGTCTAGCTGTGGTTTTGTGAGACAGTCTGCATAGGGCATCTGTTTGAGGCCAGTATTACTCTTTGTGAGGTATGTCTGCGTCCTTTCCAGTTGCTGTAGATGTCTTGTGAAGTACATACCACATGGGGCATTGTACTCTATAATGGGTTTTATGTGTGTGAAGTAGAGAGGAACACTGACCTATATTTCCCTGAATGACACACCTTTTGTGATGACGTGTGCCCCATAGACAGATTACATGACTAGTGTGTCACTGTGATTATCAAAGGGGAGACTACTGTCCACCTGTGTCCCATGGTCTCTTATCACACCTTGAGTGTTAAGTAGACTACCACCTATGTGGTAGTTAATGGGTACTGAGTTTTTGCAAGGAGGGATGCCAATGCAGTGTCAACATTGAGCTTGAGTCCATGACTTTGTCACCAGGCATCTGTTGCAGTAAATATGACCCTCTCTCTCTCTCTCTCACTGTATATATATATATATATATATATATATATATATATATATATATATATATATATATATATATATATATATATATATATATATATATATATATATATATATATATACACACACATACATAAAAACATCCATTGGTGTACATATAGATATACATATAGGCCCATATACAGTCCACCTTTCATATGCGAAGGTTGTAAGGTATACAGTTATGTCATAATATTGCACTGTGTTGTGCGAAATGCATTGAAGGTGTTCTCAGCCCATGTAGCTTTAGCAGGCCTCACTGGCTGCAACACTGCAAAACTGACAAATCATACCCACAGCATTTATCCTCCACATGTCATATACCAGCACTGTATGCTGTCTGGTTTGCCACACACTACATCCTACATAGAAATATGCACATAACAACCTTCAACAACATATATATGTCCACTCTTCACAAACAGTTGCAGTATGTCCCTTGCTCTATGCACATGTACAGATCCTAATATATCTGACACAGACAGATCTCTCTGCATGTGTGTGCCATACACGCACAAGGACCACACTATTGTAAGCCCATGTACCTCACGGCTGACATGTTGTGCCTTGCTGCAACATGAACAGGTGTCACATGTGAGCACACAGTAATATTAGAGGGTGTATATATAGCTGCAAATGCTAGATTAGCATACTAGCCTGGTACAACTGTTGCCACTGCTAAGCTACACGTTAATATGACTATCATGCATTTCTTACTCTGTCACATCCATGTTTATATAACTGTATGCGCTACTCCCCCAAACAGACATTGTACACACTACTGTTCAGAACACAGATAACATGGATCAGATGTTTGACATTTAATGCTGAACTACATATGTTACAGTCATATTCCCCTGCACACATCTACACACTGATTTCTCCATGGCAGTAGTTATGCAGGGCATCTGTGCATAGATACGTACTGCTGCCACATATGGATGATTCAAACTATGTAGAGTACTCTTCAAAAACATCTATTACATGCCAGTAAATACATATCTGTTACATACCTTTCCTTTGTATGTGTTTGTAGTAGTCAGTTCCATGTGTTTTGTACACTTTTTTTTATATCTTATTTTTTTTTTAATATTTTTTTCAATATATATTTATCTTATTTTTTTTAATATATTTTTTTTCAATATATATATTTTTTTCAATATATATTTTTTTCAATATATTTTCTTTTATATCTTTTTTGTTTCCTGTTGCTGTGGTCTGTGTCTCTCTGTGTCACTCTCTCTCTCTCTCCCTCCGTACCTGCAATGAAATGATTGCATGTGTGGACAGCAAGTACAGCCTGCTTTTATAGGTATCTACACATGTGCATATGATAGCCTCTGCACCAATTGTTGGCCACCATTTGGCAATTGCATGCAGACTGCTGTGTGGTACTTGCAGTAGTCACTGTCATAGCAACCAAATGCTATAAATTGCTAAGTCAGGTAGACGTAGCCCTTTCAGATTTCCAAAGTGTGGATCATGCTTGTTTGCTGTGGCTACCATTGTGTAAGTCAGAACGTTGGTATACTTCTTGTATCTGATGCTAGGGGTGTAGCCAGTGATTTGAATGTTGTACTCAGACCTGAATGTTGCCACTTCCAGTACACAGTTGTCAGTGTAGAATTGTACTCACCCCTACAAATGCTAACACAAGATACATGGGATTATGTAGTTTATTTTCTACTTATACAATTATCTGCCATACATACATAGTTATTGAGATGTTTTCATTTGGCACATGAACTGTTTGTGAACTGCTATACTGTGGATATTAATGTACTCACTTCTGCACAGTTTGTATTTTTTTTGTTGACATTAGCACAGGATGCTCATGAATACTGGACAATTCCAGTACTGAGTATGCCTACCTACATCCTTGCTGGACCTTGAACACACAGGTATTTTGTACATTTGGGTAGGGATTGTTCTGCTATGATACTGTGTGGGGGTTGTAATGTGCTGCTGTAACATTATTTACTGCTAAAATGGCTGGTTTTGTTATCACAGTCATGTAATGCAATTCCACAACAACTGCTGGTAAAGTTCCACAGAACAGGTTTTGTGTTATGGCATTCCTATCTTTCCTTTACATTCACTCATTCTGATGCATGATATATATATTTCAGCAACAACCTGCAGTTTATCTACTGTGGCTTAGTGGTACTTCATGCAGTCTAGTGTGTACAAGGTCTGGGATTTGAGACTGACAGTGGTGTTTTATTTTGCTGCTGAGCAGAACAAGGCCCTTCACATGCAGAGTGACTAAGGCACTTTTAAGCAGTTGTAAGCAGGTTTGCATAGGTTTGCACGACGCTTAGCAATACTTAGCTAAGCGCACACTTGCGCAAACCCACTAACTACTGCTTAAAAGTGCTTACTCCCACTAACCCCCGTGCTCATTTCTTTGAAAAAAAGAAAATGGGGAGATAGGACAGTGGTGAAAAAGGGGCACAAAGAGGGAAAGACAGTAGGGAAAACAGCTAGGGATGTGCAGGACGGGTGTAGGGAAGGTCCATAGCTGCCCATTTCTTTAACAGCAACAGCTGTGCATATACTAGTAATTTGGAGGGAAATTTGAAACCTTCCACCCTTGAGAGAGGGTTGAAGACAACGAAGTATGTTGTACTGCCAATTAAATTTCAGTTTATGTGTCCAGCAGATATGTGTGCAAAATGGGCAGCTATGTATGAGGCGTAATTTTTTTGCGGAGCAGATTGCCAATTTTTTTTTTCAGGTGAAAGTGGAATGTGAGGTAGGGGAAGTAGGTGTATTTTGGGAGGTAGGTTGGGGAGGTAAACAGACAAGACAAACAAGACGCATACAGGGGCAGAATATGACACATGGGGTGGGTGAACACCATTGACGGGGAAGAATGTTTGGAATTCACAAGCCCATGAGCCCACAGATGGCAACAATGGAACTGAGATCCCCACCCATGGGCAGTCACCACTGCACCTTCACAGCCCAGAGGGTGGCTGTGCTGGGGGCTGCGTAGGAGGGGCAGGCTCACCCGTGAGTCACTCCACTCTTGCCTCGAGCTGGTGTAGAGGATCAGCGACTGAATGCTCGATCTTCCTACGCAACACAGACTGGACCATTCGGAGGGTGATAGGTGGCCCTCCTCTGGCCATGCTTGCACGGGGGGGATGAGCCCCATCCCCTGCAGTGCTTCCACCCGAAGGTGGCACAGGACCAATGGAGGAGGAGGTCCCGGGTTGGGCACTGGATCTGCTGGTGCCAAGTTCCATCGCCAGCTGAGGTGGGACAGGTGGGTTCGCTGGGACCAGCCTTCCCATATGTTCTATGTTTAGGAGGATTTAATGACAATATGGGTTAGTAATAGCCAACAGCATTCCAATTTAGTTCTAACAGCATACAGTAGTATTCCCATTAACCCAACACACCAGAGTTCCAACAGTTGAACAGCAAGCATAACACATGCATATATAGAACAACAGTGGACATTCCAACAGCATGCAGGATTGATTGGTGGCAACAGGCCATCAAGATTGTGGCATGTGAACAGGGCACATGCATCAAAGTAAATGCAGATATTTATAAACCAATAGGACATGTGTCCCAACAAATGTTATGAGATTAGACATTCCCATTGAGGTGTGGAATTGCATTGTTTATGCACATACAGTAGGGTGTAAAAAGATACCTCCTTTAACAACTTATATATACTTATAGTTTACACTACATTCCTATTGACTGCAGTTATATATCCCCTACATGTATTATTACACTAGGCAATGTCCGTTAAATTGTGAAATGGGTTTTGCTAGTTCTTTATATACCTGACCTGTATCTGATATACAAACTGTCCAGGATGCAGATGTTACTGCTACATATTTATATATTTCATTTATATTTATATATCTACATATCTGGATGTGTTTAGGTGACATTGTCAGGTATATTTTAACACCCCCTACATTTCTAGCAGAACACTGATATTTCTGGTGAACACAATAACAGGCTACTCATGTGCCAGATTAACCTGTACATGCCGGCCATGAAACGACAGTTGAGGACTGTATATATGCTTAACAGCTACTGGCACTCCCTTCATCCACTTTATATGGGCCTACCCATGTGTGGGTTGACTGCGCTTAATACAACAGTACTATTTCTATAATGCAAGGGTACAACAACATATTGAAAAAAGTGACACAGACACACTCCAGGAATTATACCTTTATTAATTACATTACACACTTTTCTAGTGGCTCTCTCATTTATTTGATATATCAGTGCATGCAGAAGACTTTTATTCAAGACGTATTATACCTTTATTAATGGGTTACAACACCTTTTCACACTGTCTCACTTATTTTATATAACAGTACATGCAGAGAAGTTATTCATGACTTATTGTATCTTTATTAATGGGTTACAGCACTCTTTTTCAGGCTCTCTCACTTCTTTTATATGACAACACATGCAGAATAATTACTAACCTGCCTGGTGGCGCAGCCTTAGCAGCCTATCTGCATAGGCTTGCTGATTCGCAGCACGGACACCTGCAGCTGTGAAGTAAATGAAGGGATATTGAGACATACCTATCCATAATATAGACACAATAGCAATTCTTATATACTTTATTCCATGGCTACATACTCAGTTGTGGGGCATTTTCCATTTTATGGGCCTCCTGTATCCACTGGTTCAGTCGGTCCTCCTTGCGTCTCTTCAGGTCTGAGTAGTGGTGTCTGACCTGCTCACCAGTCCGAGGGACGCCTGTGGCACTGCTGAGATCATGTGCTAGACAGTTCCAGACTTCTGCTTTGTACTCAGTGCCTTGAAACTGGCCCTGCAGGAGTCTTGCATCATGATTATGGACGAGGAGCCAAACCATTACCTTTGACTCCTCAATGCCCCACCGTTGCGCTCGAAAATGAGAGCCCTCTCCAACACCGGCCATACTGTCTGCAGATGGGAGCTACAATCAGTTATGGCAATTATTCCCGCCTATGGAGCTTAAATATGCCTCATTTCCCACACTTATTTGTGATTGGCCGGTTTTGAAAAATCTCAGCTAAAAGCAAACCTGCTTAGCAATGGGTAAACTTCCATTGATATATATGAGTGTGTTGGAAATGCATCCATATGTAAAGCTGTCATGGCTTAGTGGTTTAGTACTGTGATTATGGTGCACAGTATCCCAGGTTCGAGGTCTGTCATTGCTTTTTATTTTACTACTGGCCAGACCAGCTAGGAGGTGTGGCTATGTTTAGCCAACTTTGCTCACCTTTGCCCAACGTTGCTCGACGTTGTTCTACATTGCCTGACGTTGCGCTAGTTAGCGCAGTGTGCAGCTCTGCGCAAACATGTTTTGTTTGCGCTAGTTGGCATGATGCGCAGCTCTGCACAAAGCCATTGCGCTAGTTAAAGCAGAGCTAAGCTATGTGCAATTATACTTAACTGTGCTTAATACTAGTAAACTTTGCTTAGCAGTGCTTCACATTGCTTAAGATACGTTACTTATGCATTTATCAGTATGCATGACCATTCCACCTTCTTATATATCTATACATACACACACACATATATATATATATATATATATATATATATATATATATATATATATATAATATTGTTCACTACCACATAGGCCATTTCAATGCATTTTACTAAAATTTAAAAGGTAAATGTCAGAAATTATTTTTATGCACAGATTTCCTACAGAAAATGGGAAGGGGAGTGGTGTGACTCGAACCAGGAATGCATCCTCTTTGTGCGAAGGCTCTACCACTATGCTATTGCTATTTGGCTTAATTTGCATATAAGTAGTTTATTATCCTCTTCGATGTCTACACTGCTAACTGTAGCTAAGAAATGGGCAAACCCACGCATACACGCGCAAATACGGGCAGCTATATCGGGAATAATAAAAAAAAGAAAAGCTTTACATTTTAAACTTGTACAGGGATTTAGAATGTGGGGGAGTGTAGTGTTGGGTATGTAGATATTTGAGCGGACTCGCTCATTTCAGTTGACATTTGCAGTTTAGACACTTGCAGGGGCATGGATATTTGGACTGCTCGCCAGTCTGACACGCCCTCTGCACTTGTGCATGCTCCGTGTTAGCCTTAGAGTTGAGTCAGCGAGCACTCATAAATATGCATGACGTGCTGACGTCATACTCTTAGGCTGCGGTTTCCGAGTAAGACTTATTTAGTCTTACACGGAGGATTATATATATATATAGGTAATTCTTACTGCTATAGCAACAAGTCACTGTTTTTTAGATGCTTTTCTGCATGTGTATCACTATACCTTTAAATGCTTAATTAGATGCAATTAATTGCAGTTGATCTCATGGTAAGAAAATGGAATGATTTTATCTTGTGAAATTGTCTGATGAAGCAGTAGTGAATACTGTGAAAATACTTATGTTCTTGTGTTAATAAAAGTCTCCGAACCTGTATATCTAGAAGTTGCCATCTGTTCTACCTCGACTTTTCTATGCTTTGGGGGATTATTTTTGTATTGGAGGAGGTATTCATCTGGTTGTCCTGGTTTTATTTCTTGTTCCTGCCTACTGTTTATTTATATATTTATTGGCATTTGTTTACAGGGATAGTACACTTGGCTATTAAGAGTCCATTTTCAGTGGAGGCTCAGGAAGAAAAAGCTCCATAAAAAATTTAACATTTAACAGAATTAACAATATGAAAAATTAAAAAAAAATTGACTATATGGAAATTTTGCATAAAATATATACACAGACAATATTAACAATTAATAAAAGCAGAATAAAATAGAGAGTAAAATCATATAGTGGATACACTTAAATGCAAACTTAATATTACAAAATAGTTAATACAAGTGAAACAGGGTACATTATGCAAAAGATTCTAAGTGTCTAAGTGTAGTTAAGTTATCTGAAAACACTTAATTGATTAATTGATAGAATAAATGGAAATATGAGTATGTACCCACACACACACACACACACACACACACACATATATATATATATATATATATATATATATATATATATATATATATTTATATATATATGTATAAAATAAAAAGATGATAGTCAGGTTATGAAGGGAGGAGGCTTAGTACAGTTCATAGGTTCATAGGTTCATAGGTAGGTACTAGGCTATTGGCCCTAGGGCCTATATAAGCCTAGCCAAATGGTACCCTGACTTTTGCCACCCAAGAGAATTATTTTCCTGTGCCCCTGTCAAGCAGAGCCACAGAAGTGATCCCCGGGGTGAATTTCCTATCTCCCATCCAATCATCAAGATTTTTCTTGAAGAGTGCTAATGAGGAGCTTTGTTTGATATAGATAGGTAGTTTGTTCCAGAGTATGGGAAGTCTTTAGGACAGGAATCTATCCCTCCAGCATGTTCTGTTTATTGTGGTGACAAGGATTAGGTCTCCAGAGCATGGAACTCAGAGGGATTGGGATTTCTTTAAGTGCAGCATGTCCAACAGCTCTGGGTTTGACATAGCTTTGTATTGTAAGCAGAAATTGCCTCTGAGTAGGCAATATGCAACAGAGTAAAGCTGGAGTTTTTTGAGACTGTCTGTGTAGGGCATCTGTTTGAGGCTGGTAATCATGTTTGTGAGGTATTTCTGTGGCCTTTCCAGTTGTTGTAGATGTCTTGTGAGGTACATACCAAAAGGTATGTTATACTCTATAATGGGTCTAATGAGTGATGAGTAGAGGGGAACAATGACCTCTTTTTTTCCTGGATGAGAAACCTTTTGTGATGAAGTGTATCACGTAGAAGGATTTCCTGACTACCGTGGTAATGTGATTATCAAAGGAGAGACTACTGTCCACCTGTGTCCCAAGGTCTCTTATCACACTTTCAGTGTTAAGTAGACTACAGCCTATGTGGTAGTTCATGTGTACAGAGTTTTTACCAAAAGGGATGACAATGCACTTTTTGGAATTGAGCTTGAGCCCATGGCTTTGACACCAGGCATTTGTCTCAGTGAGGTGCTTTTGTAGGATGTCCACATCGTTAGGAGTTTTGATTATGGCTCCTAGTTTGCAGTCATCTGCAAACTTTGTTAGCCAAAGACCTTCTGTGTTAGCCTGTACTTCAGAGAAGTAGATACCAAACAGGAAAGAACCTAGGACTGAACCCTGTGGTACTCCACTTGTTACTGATCTGAAGTTGGATTTAGAGTCTGCTACTTTCACAGTGTGGGTTCTGTCAGTGAGCCAGATGACAACCCATCTTGTGACATAGGGATTTATAACTAGTTCAGTGAGTTTATCTGTAATTCCAGAGTGGGGGATGGTGTTTAAAGCTTTGGTGAGATCTAGATAGACTGTGGGAACCACCTTACCATCATCTACAGCTTTGGTAACTGCTTCAAAGAAGTCTATCAGGTTTAGGAGACATGATCTGCCTTTTACAAACCCGAACTGGGTAGGGTCCAGAGTTTGGAGATTACCAATGTCATTGTTTATAGGTTCCATTATGATACGTTCCATAGCCTTGCAGACCAGGCTCTTCAGGCTAATGGGGTGGTAGTTCCCAGGGTCCGTGGTGGCTCCCCCTTTGTGGAGTGGGATAACCATTGCTGAGCGCCATTCAGTGGGCACAAAGCCTGATGTGAGGCTATGATTGAACACGGTACTTAGGTGGGGTGCCAGTTTGATCTGTAGTTCATGTAGAATGCAGCCTGGGATGTTGTCAGATCCCATGGATGCTGTGGTCTTGGCTTTGGAGAGTGTGTTTTTTACCTGTGCAGCCATGATTACAGGAACTTTGCATTCTTCCGGTATAGAGATGGGCCCTTCAGGGGATGAGAGAGGGGTAAAGTTAGCACTGATCCTATCTGCCAGGATGTTGACAATATCAGTTGGTTCTGTATATTTAGTGCCATTGTGCTGTAACTCAGAGCCGATCTGAGTGTTGCCATTGAGATTCTTGACATAGCTATAGAATGTTTTGTGGTTGTCTTTAGAATCAGTGGCGATTTTGTTTTCGTAACTAGCTTTGGAGGATTTTATGAGCAATCTTAGCTTCTTACTGAGGTTGACCACGGAGTTCCTCCAATCATGGGATTTTACTCTTTTTTTTGCAACAGTTTCTTTCTTCTGTTGTAGGGTTTGTTTATGGCAGAGGACCACCAGATTGGCTTATTTTTATTTGGAGGATAGCATCTTGGTTCTGTTAGGGATTGCAGAATCCATGCACTCATGTAAGTGCTTATAAAGTGCAATTTTATAGGTTTCAGCAGTCGTACCTCTATTGTCTGTCAGCATGGGTGTTGTGACGTTTGCCACTTCTGTCTTAAGAAGTGTGAAGTTGGCTTTGGAGAATTTTTTTATGGTTGTTTCCCTAATGGGGGGTGGGATGTGGATGTCTAGGGTGATTTGCTTGTGGTCGGATCTGGCCAACGAGGGAGTGACCTCTGGTGTGGAACAGAAGTTGCCCATGTTGGTAATGACCAGGTCTAGGATATTGCTGCCCCTGGTAGGGGTGTGGATAAGTTGATCCAAGGCATTGGAATGTATGAATTCCAGAAAATGTTGAGCACAAGAGTTGGTACATGAGTAGGTTTCCCAGTTAATGGTGGGGTAGTTGAAATCACCCATTATTAGTGTGTTAAGTTGTACCCTAATATTTTCCAGTGTATCAAGAAATGAGGAGTGGGAATCCTGGGGCATGGTGGGGGATGTATAGCAAGCTACAATTTGGATTGCGGTCTTGCCCAGAGTTAGTTGCACTTGGATAATCTCGGAAGCATTATGCTGAACAACTAGCTTGGAGGTGTGGATATCCTTAATGAATATGGAGATGCCTCCACCTTTAGTGCTTCGGTCCAGGTTAGGTGGACAAAAGGTGTGGTATGAATTATAGCCTGGTAATGCAGGGGTGCTCTCTGGAGCCTTGAACCAGGTCTCTGTCGCTGCACAGATATCAATGTTCTCCATTTTAAGGAGTGCCTCGAGTAAGTGCATTTTGATGTTGTGACTTCTAGTATTAAGTAGCATTACCCTCAGATTTTGCTTACTTGTACCTGTTATGGTGGTGAATTTGTCATTCGAATCTTACCTAAAAAGGCACTATAGGGATGGCAAGAGCCTTAGCCAGTATCCAGAATCCCAAGGGCGACAGGTGCAGGCCATCTCTGGCAAAGCATTGTGGTTTGTCGATCATGTCATCCCATGCAGCCAGATACTGGATCCCCTTTGAATGACACCAGAAGCTTAGCCAATTGTTAAAGTTAATCATTTTGTCCTTGTACTGTGGTATCATTCTGGGTGATGGCAGGATGTTACTCAGGGCTAGGGTCATACCTGCCTGGGCTACAAGAACGGACAGCTCCTCCATGTCTCTTTTCATGTAGTCCAGGGAGGTACATCTCAGGTCATTCACACCAACATGGACAAATATGACAGAGTACTTGTAGTGGAGTGACCTGAATGCATGCGTTATGTGGCGGATCCTGGCACCTGACAGGTAGCTGACAGTAACTTTCTCCTTGTTTAGCCTGGTGAGTGGAACATCAGTGTGCCTGACTATAGAGTCACCTATGACTAGAGTGTTAGGTACGTTGTTATGCCTTATGGGCTGTGGTTGAGTGGCACACTGAGTTTGTGGGCTATGTGTCATTTGGGTTGTGTTGGGTGGTGGTGGTTGCTTGCGTTTCTGCTTTGGAGGTCCCTGTTGCTTGGGTAGATTTTTTTTGAAAGCCTCCATGAATGTAGGTGTGTGTTTTGTGTTTCTATGTGTGTGTTTTGGTGGTGTAGGTTTTGAGGGACTATGTGATGAGTGTAGTGTGGTGCAAGTGTTTACCTCCTCCTCTTGACTGTCTAGTCCAATCTTGGGTGAAGAGAGCTTTTCTTCCAGTTTGGCTATATAAGTGCATCTCTCACAGGTTGTAGTGTTGGGTGGTAGGAGGAGAGGGTTGTCTGTGTACATGAGGCAATTGCTGCATTGCCCCAAGATGCCCAGATTCATCAGGTAGACAGGAGAAAACACCGGGAGCTGACCCTTATACATGCCTGGATAGGTGCTTATTTATTAAGTACTAAAAACTGTTTTCCTCTAGACAAGTGAGGAAAGTTGAGTGCTGTAGTAATTTGTAGCTTATTTAGTGCTTACAATGAGTTCTGAACAAGTGCTGAGCTCAAAGAAACAGATTTGAGTGCTGAAACTAAAAAAAATGGCTAGTTCTAAGAAACAAAATTAAACTAGAAGGCTTCTCTCCAACACAAAAATACTTGGGGGCTCAGAAGCTTACAAACAGTCCTGGATACAGCAAATCTGTATCTGGACTAGATGACTTACAGGAAAGGCATTTAACAAGCTTAGAAATTTTTTTTGTGTGTGTGAAGTGGAAAGGGGAAAGGAGGAGCAGAAACTAACTGGGTTGGCCTTCTCAAATGTTCTCCCTGGATTAGGTAGAATGAGGTAATGACACTAGACACAGATTCAGTTAGCAGAGAGGTATTCTCACAAAGAAGTTTTGAATGAAGCAGGTCTTTGCATGGTTCTAATTGCTAATGGAAGGGCATTTCAGGCCCTGGCTACCACAAAAGAGTAAAGTAGTTGACCTGCAAGTAGGTTAGGCTTGTGAGCTTGCAAAAGGTGTTTTTCAGACCTAAGTGACCTATTGGGAAGATTGTGGGTAAATAAAGAACTTAGAGCAGGACAATCTGAGGATTTGAAAATTATTTTGTGCACAGTAGCTAACTGCAGATAGGTGAGATAGTATGGGAATTCAAGCCAGTTCAGTGAGTGTAGAGATGTGCACTGGCAGGCAAAATGTCTGATATTTGTTGCAAACTTGGTGATTTTGTTATAACAGGTTTCAAGCTTCGTTTTTAGGAAGGATAGCAGGTTAGTAAGCAAGGAGGCACCATAGATGAGAGAAAGAAGTAGCTAAGTGGTAGCAAGTACTTGCTTAGTGGAAGGAGTAAGTAAATGTTTATGCCTGTAAATAATACTAGTTTTTGATGTGGTATTGTATGTGCATGTTGAATTATATGCTTTCAGCAGTTATTACTCTCAGCAGCTTAGTGTGGCTAACAACGTCAATTTTTGTGTTGCTCCAGGAAAGTATAGTGAACTGAATTTTGTTTATGGGAGTACTTTTCTTGGGGGTAAATAAAATAAGTTTGGTTTTGTTGGGATTAAGAGACAGATGATGATTATATAACCAAGTCTCTATAAATGTATATGCCAATTGAGTGATTTGTTGTAGATCTGATGTAGTGTCTGCGGAATAAATAATAGTAGAGTCATCTGCATATTGTATGAGAGTCCTCTGATTGATTAAGGAGTGAAGATTATTAATAAAGATACTGAAGGGGAGTGATCCTAATATAGAGCCTCGGGGAACACCAGTAGAGGTGTGAAGATATGGAGATAGTAACTTTTGCCATATAACTGTCTGTCGCCTGCCTGAGAGGTAGCTGGAAAACCACCTAGGGAGTGTGGGTGATAGAGCAGCATTTTAGAGTTGACTTACAAGAAGTGAGTGAGAAACTGTATCAAAGGCTTTTGATAAGTCAAGAAACAGGGTGGATACAATTTTCCCTGATTGCTGGGCTTTGCTGACTGTGTCCATGAAGGATATTAAGGCATTTGTAGTGCCATGACCTAGTCTGAATTCATGTTGAGCTGGAGATAGGATCTGGTTATTAAGGAGGAAGTTTAGAAGTTGCATGTGTACACATTTTTCAAGGAGCTTAGAGATAAGAGATAACATGGCTATAGGATAGTAGTTTAAAATATTGGTTGAGTTGTCACCTTTGTGAGGGGGTAGAATAAAAGCTTGTTTCCAAAGTTTTGAGACATATGATTCTTGGATGGATCTGTTGAAGAGTATACTAACAGGGTACCCAATGACTTCTCCAGCAAGTTTTAGATATTCTGTGAATAGCTTGTCTGCTACATTAGAGCTAGGTTTTAGTTTGAGAAGTAGATTTTTATAGAAATAGTTGGAAATGGATTGAGAATGTGGGTGACATATTTATTGATGGTTCATCTGAAAGTGAGGTGGTTGAGAAAGGAGATTGGGAGGGATGGGATGGTGTGGCTATTCCAGTATAATTTGAGCTAGAGTGAAGTTGTGAAAAGTTAGCAGCGATGTTTGCTATACAATTTATGAAGTGTGAGTTAAAGAGACTGGTTATTTGTTCTGATTTTTTGTCTGGGAGTGGACTTGGGTTGCTTTTTGTGCCAGAGTTTAGGAGTGACCATATAGATTTCCAGAATATTTTGGGATTCTGCGTATGGTTTGTTTGAAGTTTTAAGTAATAGTCTTTGTTGTCTTTTGATACTTGTGGTTTTACTTGGTTGCAAAGCTGTTTGAATATCAACAGGTCTGAGTTTTTAATTTTTTTATTTTTGCCACGGTTTCGTTTTATCCCTAGTCAGTGTTAGTTCTTTAGTAGGTTCAGTTAGCAATGGTGCATGATTGGTTTTCACCTGTTTTTAGTCTGGGGGGGGGTGCAAGACTGTTTAATGTTTCTAAAAAGGTTGTATTGAAGAAATCCAGTGCGTCATCTAGAGGAAGAAATTTTAAGTTTCTCCAATTCATATTTTTTAGTATGTTGGTGAGTGTCTGTGAGTTAACATTGGTGAGACTTCTAACTTGTTTGTAATAATGCTGCTTATGGAAGGATGGTGCTGTTTCATGAACAAAGGATGGGAGGTGATCATGAATTGCATGGATTAGGATGTAGGTCTCCTCACAGCGGTAAGATATAAAATACAGAACAGTAGAGAAATGGTGGTTGTATTCACCTCAAACTATCAATGTAGAGTAGAAGGGAAAGTGTTTTTATGGAATATAAAGAATAGTGTTGTTTATTGGGATAATTTTTACTATAGGGAAGAGTAGCAGAGTTATTTCATAAAGACTGGGAGATATTTCTGAGTAGCTTTCAGATGGATTTCACAGGAAGGTGGTTATAGATGTTGGCTTAAAGATAAATGAGATAGAGCTGAGTAAAGTATTATGTAGTAGTAGAACTAGTAATAGGGTAATATGAGAAAGGAAAAGTACATTTGAACTACAGGGAGACATATGGGAAATATATGTGTGAAGTAGTGCAGGTGAGACAATTGGTATACAGGTTGCAAGAGTAAGAGGTTAGTGTACACTTGGGTATGTAAATGTGATGGAAACATTTAACTAGTTGTGGTTACTCCAGGAAGGATGATTAATCAGAGATTAAAGAAATGGATAGTGAGGAGTCTGGGAACAGAGTGAGTCTGGATTAGGGGATGGAGCAGTGTGATTATTTAGAGTAAGAGAAATTTGAAAGAAGTCGTTTGACTGATAGTAGTGAGGTGTGTAAGGAATAAGACTAAGTATTGATTGGCTAGTTTGAAGAAGTGGGCAGAGTTATGTGATTTAAGTTTAGGAGTAGTTGGGGTGGTAATGAATTGGAGGTAAGGTAGGGGAGGAGAGTGAGCCTGAGTATAGCAAGGGCAAATGGAGTTGGCTGGACCTGGACCCTGTTTGCAGCTGCCATTAAAAAACAATAAATAAGCTACTAACTCAGAGTGCTATACTATAACTGAGCTTCTTATACTAGACTGATTGACTAAGTATTATACTGTTAAGTGTAAATATAGGGCATGTAACTTATGAGTGGAGTGACAGAAGGGAGGAAGTATGTGGGAAAGTGCCAGATACCTGACAAGCTTAGAAACAAAGACAGAATTAAAATAGAATGTGTGAGGATAATAGATATGATGCTGAATTGTTTTGACCATAACTGATGGCTGAGTATACATAAGTAGAACCTATGTAATCGGAAAAAAAAGATGCTGGTAACTAACTAAAATAGTTTATAGTTATAGGGTGGAGGGAGGCAGAAAAACAATGGAAATTAATGAGAGGGTTCCCATTAAATAGCTGCTACAGCAAAACATATGGTAGAAAACACTGTTATGAAAAGGGCAGGCTATTTGAAGAATACAGCAATATGAGAATGGGTAGGGGATACCAGAGCATCCTGATAATGTGTAGTGAGTGACTATAGGTAACAAAATTAATGGTAAAAATCATTTAAATATGAAATATACATTAATTAAAATATGGACAGAAGATGAGCCAAGGTTTAGTTGAAGTTGTTGTAGTCAAAAAGTGTGATTTCACACAGTCAGGAAGCTTGCAGGGGTGCAAAATATTAACTGGCTTGAGACCAAAGTTGCAAAATTGGAAGTAAAACCAGCCAAAGTTAAAGGAAATGGAGCACTATGATATTTTGTAACTTCTAAACAATCATAACTATTCATAGCAACTCTAAAATATTTTAACTATGCTATAGAGCGAGATTGCATGAGGGTCTTTAAAATTGTACAAAAAATGATGTTCTACCTGTGGTTAGTACAAATTAGCAAATAAGAGTAAAACAGTCCTACAATCAACTCTTACACATCACTAGTACGTGTACAGGTATCTTATACTAAGAAAATGTTTTGATCTTCCACATAACACATGCACTCAAGTCACTCCACAACAAGTACAAATATGACTCTGTCATTGTCCATGTTGTAGTGAATGACTTGAGATGTACCCCCCCCGGACTACATGAAAAGAGACGTGGAAGAGATTTCGGATCATGTGGCCTAGGCAGGTATGACCCTAGCTCTGAGTAGCATCCTGCCTTCGCCCAGAATGATACCACAGTATAAGGAAAAATGATAGACTTCAACAATTGGCTAAGCTTCTGGTGTCATTCAAAGGGGATCCAGTATCTGCCTGGGATGACATGATCAACAGACCATGATGCTTTTCCAGAGATGGTCTGCACCTGTTGCCCCTGGGATTCAGGTTACTGGCTAAGGCTCTTGCCACACCTATAGTGCCTTTTTTAGGCAGAGTTCAAAGGACAAAACCACCACCATAACAGGTAAAGCATGCAAAATCTGAAGGTAATGCTACTCAGTGCTAGAAGTCTAAACCTCAAAATGCACTCTCTTGAGGAACTCTTAAAAATGGAGAACATTGATATCTGTGCAGTAACTCAGACCTGGTTCAAGGCTTCAGAAAGCACCCCTGCAATACCAGGCTACAACTCTTACCACACTTTTTGGTTACCAAACCGGGACCGAAACACTAAAGGTGGACTTGTGTCCATATTCACCAAGGATATTCACACCACCAGACTAGTTGCCCAACACAATGCATCTGAAATTCTCCAGGTGCAACTAACACTAGGTAAGACTGCAATCCAAATTGTAGCTTGTTACAGATCCCCCACCATGCCCCAAGATTCTCACTACACATTTCTAAACATAATGGAAAATATTAAGATACAACCAAACACCCTAATACTGGGTTATTTCAACTACCCTGCCATTAACTGGGAAAACTACTCGTATACCAACACCTTTGCCCAGTGGTTCTTGGACTTCATAAATTCCAATGCCCTGGATCAACTAATCCATAGTCCCACCAGGGGCTCCAATATCCTAGACCTGGTCATTATCAACATGGGAAATCGATGCTCCACACCTATGGTCACCCCCTCATTGGTCAGGTCTGACCATAAGCTATTCACCCTTGACATCCACATCCCTCCTCCACCCCCCAGTAAGGAAACCTCTGTAAAAAACTTCTCCAAAGCCAATTTTATGTTACTCAAGTCAGAAGTGAAAATGTCATGACAACCTTGCATACGAGAAATGAAAATTCGGCTGCTGAATCCTACACTAGGGCACTGTACAAGCACATCCACTTGTGCATGCATCGTGCCATCCCAAATAGAACCAAGACGCTCTTCTCCAAAAAAAGGAAGCCAATCTGGTGGTCCCCTGCCATAAACAAACTTTGCAAGAAAAGGAAGAAACTGTTACAGAAAAGAGGAAAATCCTAGGATGCAAAAAAACTCCCTTACCAGCCTCAGTAAGAAGCAGAGATCCCTCATAAAATCCTCCAAAGCTAGTTACAAAAATAAAATTGCCAAAGATTCCAAAGACAACCACAAGACATTCTATAGCTATGTCAAGAATCTAAATAGGAATGCTTAGATCTGATCTGAACTACAACAGAAGGGCATTAAATATACTGATATCCAGGATATTGCCAATATCTTGGCAGATCAATTCAGTGCCAACTTCGCCCCCCTCTCACCCCCTAAAGGGCACACCTCAATACCAAAAGATAGCCAAATTCTGGTAATAATGGCCAGACAGGTAAAAAACACAGTCTCCAAAACTAAGAGCACAGCATCCATGAGACCAGACGACATCCCGGGCAGTGTACTACATGAGCTATAAAATGAATTGGCACCTCACCTAATTGTCATGTGTAATCATAGCCTCACCTCAGGCTTCATGCCCACTGAGTGGCACACAGCTGCAGTTATCCCACTCCACAAGGGGGGATCCACCTTGGATCCTGGGAACTACTGCCCAATCCATCTGATAAGCCTGATCTACAAGGCCATGGAATGTATTATCATGGAACTTATAAACAAAGACATTGGCAACCTTCAAACACTGGACCCCACCCAGTTTGGGTTTGTGAAGGGACAATCTTGTCTCCTGAACCTGATTGACTTCTTCAAATCAGTTTCCAGAGCTGTGGGCAAGGGTAAGGCAGTCCACGCAGCCTAGCTGGACTTTGCCAAGGCCATCGACACCTTCCCCCACTCTGGAATCATAGATAAACTTACTAAGCTGGGCATTAATCCCTACGTCACTTGATGGGTTGCCAACTGGCTTACTAAAAGAACCCACCCTGTAAAAGTAGCTGACTCCAAATCCAGCTCCAGACAAGTGACAAGTGGAGTACCTCAAGGTTCAGTCCTGGGACCGCTCTTGTTTGGCATCTACTTCTCTGAAGTACAGACCAACACTAAGGGACTCTGGCTAACAAAGTTTGCAAATGACTACAAACTGGGAACCATTATTTAATCCCCAAATGATGTGGATATTCTAGAAAAGGGCCTTACAGAAACAGATGCTTGGTGCCAGAGCCATGGGCTCAAGCTCAATGCCAAGAAATGTATAGTTATCCCCTTTGGAGAAAAACATGTACCCATGACTTACCACATAGGTGGCAGTACACTAAACACCAAAAGTATGATAAGAGACTTAGGGACATAGGTGGACAGTGGTCTCACCTTCGATAACCACATCGCCACAACAGTTAGGAAATCCTTCTATGTGACACACTTCATCACTAAGGGCTTTTCTTCCAGAAAAAAGGAGGTCATTGTCACACTGTACTCATCCCTCATTAGACCCTTTATAGAATACAATGCCCCATTTGGTATGTACCTCTCAATACATCTGCAATAACTGGAAAGGCCACAGAAATACCTGACTAAAAGAATTACAGGCCTAGAGCAGATACCCTATGCTGACCATCTAAAAAAACTCCATCTATACTCTGTTGCATATCGTCTACTCAGAGGCGATCTCTACTTAACATACAAAGCCATGTCAAACCCATATCTGTTGGACATGCTACACTTAAAGAAATCCTAATCTCTCAGAGCCACATGCTCCAGGAATCTAAACCTTGTCACTACAATGAATAAAACATGCTGGAGAGATAGGTTCCTGACCCAGAGACTCCCCAGACTCTGGAATAGACTGCCCATACATGTCAAGCAGAACGCCTCTTTGACCCTTTTCAAAAGGAACCTTGATGATTGGATGGGAGATAGGAAATTCACCCCGGGGATCATGTCAGTCACCCTGCTAGACAGGGGTCCAGGGAAGTAAATACTGTGGGAAGAAATAGCCAAGGAATTGCAATGGCTAGGCGTGTGGGGCCGATAGCCTAGTACCAACCTATGAACCTATGAACCAGAGGTCTGATTTGCTAACTACTAAAAACGTAACCTGATTTATTTGATGGAGAGTTTGAATCTGTGCATAAGTGAATGGTGTATATGCATACTGTACATATATTGCATATCTGACAGACTTATTTCTGTTTTCCCTATATTTTTGTTGAGTAACCTACTGCATTTGGTGTGGAGGGGGTTGAATCTGTACATAATTCATGGAGTGCTGTGTTTGTGTTGTGTGCTTATACTTAATATTATGCATATTTTAGATTTCCTTGTGTTTATATACATTTGATTTATTTGAAAAGCTAGTTTACTCAGTGCACTAATTACCACTTGGGCATGTAAATTCTGACTTACCATGCATTTCTGGGGTGTGTGCTAGGAGCGCTGCTTCTTGAGAGAGACTTTCTCTGCAGATGGGATTCAGTTCAGTTTTGCCATCGTCTGCACTGAAACAAATTGTATTATCAAATGGTGACATGCTTTTTTCAGGTACTGTACTGTGATCCATTGGTTTTCTGCCTGCAGTGGCACTGACATATTCTGGGCTGAGAAATGGTAATTATTTGGTTAGAAGTGTCTCAGATCTTCACTTTTTGGCCTGCAGTAATTATGGGGTGATTTGTAAGGTTCTGTTTTTAGGCCTTCTATTTTTCTCAATTGTTCTTCCTCCAGTGTGAATGTGGTAATTTGTGAGAGAATGTAATGCAATTTCAGAGTTCTAGTTTTGCTCCAAACCTGCTAGAGTAGAGAAGTCTACAGGACTGCTAATACATTACATTATCATCAGTGTTTGTTCATTTGTTGAGGGGTTTTGTGCTAGTTAGACTAGTGTGGTTAAATTGGTAAAGGTTAGTTACTAAACAAAGCATGCAGCTGAATTTGACAGCATCACTGGACAATTGAGGACCATCAGAGTAAAAGCCATGAAGCAAGCTATTAACAGCCAGCAGACACTTTTTAAAGTTGCAAGCCAGAGTAGTGAAGTATCAATGAAAGTCAGTTATTTGTTAGCAGATGTAATAGCAAAACTAGGAAGTCATATTCAGATGGAGAACTTGCCAAAGACTGTCTTAGAATATTTACAGACATTGCCTGTTCAGAGCAAAAAAAAAAAAAATAACAGTGAGAAGTCAGAGCCTCTCAGAACAGACAATTTCAAGATGAGTTGAGGACCTCTCAGCAAACATCAAGCATAATCTTTGTAGAAGACTACAACAATGTTAGTGCTTCAGCTTGGCATATTATGAAAGTATTGATGTTGGGAACATTGCTTAGCTGGCTATATTTGTTCAAGAAGTTACCAAGTGTTTTGATTTGCTGGAAGAACCAGTCGATGTCTGTACAATCAATGGCACAACAACATCAACAAAGTATGTTTTTGAGCAAGGGAAGTAGGTCTTGGAGAAAATGAAGTCCGTGCCACAGGAACTCATGGCACATTACAGCATAACTCATTAAGAGAACCTGTGTGCCAAAACACCAGAAATGAAAGCGGTCATGAAAAAAGTCATTGTTACATCATAAAGGGTGTGAATTACAGACAGTTTAAAGGCTTTATTGAAGAAGTAGGTGCACAGCATGATGATGTGACTTACATCTGTCATGTTTGGTTGCTGAACAGGGCAGCAACATTGGTCAGATTTTGATTATTGCATGATGAAATAAAATCCTTCATGTCCGATAAAGGTAAAAATGACATGCTCTTGGAAGATGATCTTTGGTTGAATGACCTGGCTTCTCTTGTAGACATCACCAAGTTCATAGGATCATAGGAAGTTACTAGGCTAATGGCTTTAGGGCCCTTACAAACCTAGCCAAGTTCTAACCTTATTTCTATGATCAGCACCCATTGCTCCTGTCCAAGAGGGACACAGATGGAACCCCCGGGTTGAATTTATGGTTACCCATCAAATCATGCAGATTGCATTTGAAGAGAGCTACTGAGGTGCTCTGTTTGATATGAAATGGGAGTCTGTTCCAAAGGTGTGGTAACCTCTGGGAGATAAACCTGTCCCTCCATCAGGTTCTATTAATGTCACATACCAGGATAAGGTCTTTAGAGCGAGTAACCCATGTAGTATTTGACTTGCAGATATGCAGCATTTCCAATAAATCAAGGTCAAAGAGTGCCTTATTTGCAAGACAGAGATTGCCTCTGAGTAGTCTGTATGAAACAGAATAAAGAGACAGTGATTTCAGATGATCTACAAAGGACAGATGCTGAAGATCTTGAATTTTCCTTGTGTGGAATCTGTGTGGTCTCTCCACTTGCTTCAGGTGCTTGGAAAGGAACATACCAAAGGGGGGTTGTACTCAATTATTGGCCTGATGAGGGAGGGAAGAGTGCAGCGAGGTTATAACTTCTTTTTTTCTAGAGGCAATGCCCTTACTTATGAGATGAGCAATATGGAATGCCATTCTAACCACTGTGGAGACATTGTGATCAAAGGTAAGGTTGCTGTCAACCTGTGTGATCAGGTCTCTCACCACTGAGTGCATATGTACTGTGTTGCTATTGATGTTGTATTTAGCAGGAACATCACTCTTACTGAAAGGGATGATATTACATATTTGTTGCATGGATTTTAAGGCCTTGACTTTGGCATCAGTCTTTTGTTTGTGTAAGACCCGCTTGTAGGTCGTTGACATCATTTGGAGATTCTATGACCGATCCCAGTTTGCACTCATCAGCAAATTTTGTCAGCCACAGACCTTTAGTTTTTGCGTGTACTTTGGAGAAATAGACTCCAAACAGTAGATTTACCAGGACTGATCCCTGTGGAACACCGCTGGTTACAGGTCTGCTGTTTGATGTGGACTCCCCTATTTTTACTATATGTGTTCTATGAGTGACCCAGTTAGCGACCCATCTAATGATATAAGGGTTAATACATAGCTGGGTGAGTTTTCCAATGATGCCTGAGTGAGTGATAGTGTCAAAAGCCTTGGTTATGTCTAGGTAGGCTGTATGCACAGATTTCTCCTCATCCAGGACCTTGGTTCATAGGTATATACTAGGCTATTGGCTCAAGGGCCTACATAAGCCTACCCAACAGGGTTCCCTGGCTTACGCCACCCAAGAAAGTTATGATGACTGTCTCAAAGAATTCCACCAGGTTTAACAGGCATGATTTCCTTTTGACATATCCAAACTGAGTAGGGTCAAATGTTTGGAGATTACCTATATTTTTGTTGATAAGGTCCATGATGATTTGCTCCATGGCCTTGCAGATAAGGCTAGTCAGGCTAATAGGTCTATAGTTCCTGGGGTCAGTGGAAGCACCACCTTTGTGCAGGGGAATAACAGTGGTCATTTTCCATTCAGCTGGGACAAAGTAGGTGCTTAGATGGTGATTGAAAAGAGTACCCAATGGTGTTTCTAATTCTTGATAGAGCCCACGTAGAATGCAGCCTGGGATGTTATCAGGTCCCATAGAAGCTGTGTTTTTGGCCTTAGGCAGAGTGTTTATGACCTGCTCTTTAGAGACACAAGGTGGGGGAGAGGTGATAGGGATGTCATGGGGTACATGTGGCAGGGACAGAGGAGTGAAACTTTTACAGAACCTGTTGGTCAACAGGTTAGCTATGTCCTCATGCTCAGTATATGTGGTATCATCATAGGACTCTCCTTTTAGGTTACAGATGTAACTAAAGAAAACCTTATGGTTGCCCTTAGTCGAGGAAGCTAATTTAGATTTGTAGTTTGCTTTGGAGGACTTCACAAGACGTCTTATTTGCTTGTTTAAGATGAGAAGAGAGTGTTTTCAGTTAAACAGTTCACCCCCTCTTACTCTTAGACAGCAATTTCTTCTTATTATTGTAAAGCCTCTTAATGGCAGTTATCCACCAGGCAGGTTTGCTCTTCCTTGAAGAGCTTGATTTGGTCCTATCAAGTACGGCCAAGTCAATGCAGTTATACAGGTGTCTGTATAAAGTATTGGTGTAGAACTCAGCACTGTTTCCAGTTCCATCTGAGGGGGTAGGTGTAGTGAAGCTATTTCTGCTGTCCCATAAGAGATTGTAATCAACTTTGGAAATGTTTTTTAGCTTAGTTGCTGTTTGGGGGGTCAGGTGTGATAGTTACTTCGAATGAGACTGATTTCTGATCAGATCTCACCAGGAAAGACCTCACAGTGAGGATGCTCTAGTGGTCCCCCATATTGGTAAGCACCAGATCCAGGATGTTGGCACCTCTTGTGGGGGTGTCAAACAGCTGGTCCAGGGTATTGGAGTTAACAAAGTCGAGGAACCTTTGAGCAACTGAGTTTGAACATGAGTAATTTACCCAGTCGATGGATGGGTAGTTAAACTTGCCCAAAACCATGGTGTTCTTATGTATCTTAATAGACTCAAGTAGATCCAAATAGGTAGAGTTGATGTCCTGATTCACAGAAAGGGTCCTGTAGCTGGCAATGACTTGAATAGGTGCCCTACCACAGTTAATTGCACTTGAGACATCTCCAGGGAATCATACTGTTTAACCAGTCTGAAAGTGTATTTATCTTTAACAAATATTGATACACCACCTCCTTTAGTTTTCATGTCTCCAGTTTCTGGTCTGAACATGTAGAAAGAGGTTTAACTCAGTATGGCTGGGGTGCTCCCCACAGATGTGAATCAGGTGTTTGTGACTGCACAAATGAATCATCTTCCAAGGTGAGGACTACTTCCAGTGAGTGCAGTTTCATCTTAAGTCTCCTAGAGGTTAGCAGCATAACCTTGAGGTTGTTCTTAGATAAGAGTTTTTACATCGGCAATTTTGTCCTTAAGATACTACCTAAAAAGGCACTATGGGATTGGCAAGAGCCTTAGCCAGTAGCAGAAATCCCAGGGGTGACAGATAAACACCATCTCTAGCAAAGCATTGAGGTCTGTTAATCATGTCATCCCAGGCTGAGAGATACTGGATATTCCTTAGAATAACACCAGAAACTAAACAACTTATTGAAGTCAATCATTTTCTGTTTGCATTGAGGCATCATCCTAGGTGAAGGTAAAGTGCTGCTTAAGGCTAGGGACATTCCTGTCTAAGACACATAGTCTGAGAACACAGTCACTCACGTCTCTCTTCATATAGTCCAGAGAGGTATGTCTCAAGTCATTCATTCCAACATGGCCTATGACAGAGTCATAACAGTACCTGTTGTTGACAGACTTGATTGCATGTGTGATATGGTGTGTCCTGGAACCTGACAGACAGCTGACCTTGACCTTCTCCTTACCCAGCCAGGTGAGAAGGACATCTGTGTGTCTCATTATGGAATCACCCATGCCTAATACTTTTGTGTTTTGTGTTTGGCCTTAAGGGCTTGACAGGTGAGACACTGGTACATGAGCTATTATGTGTATTTTGTTCTGCAGAGGAAGTATTATGTGTAGTGTGTTTGTGTTTGTGTTTGGGAGGTCTGTAGTGTTTATAGTTTCATAGGTATTTAGGTTTGTTTCTGGTGAGGGACTCCACATATGTAGGTATATGTAATGTGGGTGACATTATTGGCAAACTTAAATATGAAACTACAGGGGAGGGTTCAGTTGGTTAAAATACTGTATGAGCATGTAATTGCATTCATTCAAAAGCTGGAACTGATGATGATGCATTTGTCAAAGCAAAAATTGTTTATTTCTTAGCCCTAAGCACAAGACCTGCTTACACAATTATACAAAAATTGTGATCTACTGTCTAAGCCTGCTCAAGATTGCTAACATAGATCTGATGACTTCCATAAACACCATATTAAGATGAAGATCTTTGGAAACCCTTTTCCAGCTGATCCCTGCACTGCTTGTGTTAACATGCAGTTAGGACTCATTAAGCTTCACACCAGTGACTTAACAGTGCATTCACAGAGAACAGTCTCCTCAATTTCTACATTAACTTTGGTTCTGCAGAAACGTATCCAAATATCATAGAAAATGCTATTAGATTGACTGCATTTTTGGCAGTGTATAATGCAGTGAATTACTCTTTTCTTGAATATGGAGTGTGAAAACTAAATCTAGATTTGTTATCACAGATGCACACCATATTGAATGTTAAACAGCTGATGCAGATATAAGCCAATTGTACAAAAACAAGCAATGTCAGAAATCCCATTAACTGATTTTGCAATTCACATCTGAAAATGTTATTATTGTCTTTGGATACATCTTGATTTGCATAGTCATGGCATTCTTGAAGGACTTTCATGCATAGCTGCACCTTTACATTTGCAGTGCTGGGGCTAGAATACTGTCAGTTGTATTTACACCGATATTTGTTGTAGAAAGGATACTTGAAAAATACTTTAATGTGTATTTATACTATG
This sequence comes from Protopterus annectens, assembly GCF_019279795.1. Lineage (NCBI taxonomy): Eukaryota > Metazoa > Chordata > Ceratodontiformes > Protopteridae > Protopterus > Protopterus annectens. The sequence continues at coordinate 1,309,814,267 of NC_056731.1, read as the reverse complement.
GTAGCAAGGAGTTCCACTAATATATTTGCACAGTTGTAGAAAGGATACTTGAAATATGTTTGTGTATTTGCACTTTTATATTTGCACTGTTATAGCAAGGATACTATTTGTTTAATGTTATCTTGTTAGTTGCAAGTTTAGTTTGCTTGACAGAATTTTAGAAATTACTCTGAAACAAGCAGTGTTGCCATCTCTTTTTGTTCCGTGACTGAAGCCCACCTCCAAGTATGGTGCGTATACAAAGCAGAAGTACGTTCAGTTATAATACCATACCTCTCAACTGTCCAGATTTTCACAGAATGTCCAGATTTTTGCCTCATATTTTCGGTCTGTTCCTCATAAAATTAATGATTTTCTGTCAAATCACTAGGATGATCTGAGGACTGAAGTCACTAAATAATTATATACATCTGTGTTTCAGACTTCATATCCTATAGAAAAAATGCATCCTGAGACAAATCCTATTATTCTATCAATTTTCTAAGTTTATAAGAGCAGTATTTAAAATCTGCTGTAGACTGTTAATGAACTGCTTCCTATAACCATTGTAAAGATCTTGATCCTTCCACATCCATTTAGGTATTGTGTGACACTGAGCAACTTATTTAACCAGACAGTGTTCCTGGGTTACTCCTTAAAAGAGATACGTGTGTGTAGTGTGCTAACATGTTTAACAAATGTGTAAAGAAAAAAAAACGCTTCCTTAGGAAGCATGCCCCATGCATCAGGAACAAGCTCGAAGACATATTTTTCAAATGAATGGAGAGGAAGTGTGTCTGACTAATATGATTGGTCTGATTTGATCTAAGAGCTTAAGTTGATTTAAGCACTTGTTTATTTGCAAGAGGGGGCAAAATTCTTCCTTAAGCATCTTAAATATGAAAGAGTTTCTGTGGAAGACAGTCCTTTCTTAAACAGGTAACCATTCAACATGCTGAATAGATATGTGGTGATGTTCACAGGCAGATGCAAGGTTGATAAAATGTGCAATTTTGATTCTACTGTTTGCACTGTTCTTGTATTGTGGCTGGAATTGGGGGAGGGCAATAAATGATAAAGAGTATTCAGTCTCTGGAATTAGAACATTGATTGCTATGGCTCCTCTCATATCTGCAGGAAGTAGATGTGCAGCGATATATGCATCCTTAAGTTATTGTTCATTATTTCATAGGTTTTTACTAAGCATATGGTCAAAGGAGAAAATCAGAAAGTTCAGGCACTTCAACCAGTACTAATGGGAGGCTAAAACAGTCTCCCATTAAGCAGATTTTCTTCAAACATCCACAGTCTAGAAAGAGATCAAAATATGCATGTTTCTCATAGCATGAAAAGATAAGCAGCCATCACCTTTCAAAAATCTGCATAACATTGAATAGAAGGACAGAACTTTTAGTCTATGAGAATAATGAAAGGTATTGAGACCTTAGATCTATTTGGCGAGGAAATGTGGAGGTCTCTAATAAGTTGGTATACATGTTTAATAAGGTACATGACAAAGGGTGCAGGATATTCATCAATGGGCGTAATAAAGGATGAATAAAGTGGTACTATAACTTAGATGAACCTGGAAAGTTACCACAAAAGATAAGTTGAATATGGTAGAAGGATTTCTTAACCAACAAAGAGGCATTGTGAACAAAGGGAGGAGTATGGTATGCATACCCAAGTTCCCGAATATTGTGTCAAATTTAATTAGAATCTTATCTATATAGAAAACAGCACTTATGCTAGATTTAGCAAAGAAAACAATGCTACATTTCTTGGTAATGGCACTAAGTCCATATTTAATTCACAAACATTTGTTTGATCCAGCCATTGCTGAAGAATTCAGTATCAGAATGGGGTTTAGTAATAACTCTAGTCTGCAATTAATAACAAACTCGGTTAGCCATATTTCCTTGATATTGGTTTTTATGTTATCAAAACTATGGCAAGAAGCAGTGGGTTAGGAATAAAATCTTGCAGGACACCACTTGTGACATTTATCTATCTAGAGCAAACTGTCTAGACTAAATAGTATGTGTTATGCCATACCAACAATTACCAATCCATAAAAGGATGTACAGGTTATTGTTGATTTAGGAGAATTTGTTAATAAACTCATCATGAGGATTAGTGTCAAATACATTGGCAAGATGCAGATAAGCAGTGGGGACTGGAAGTCCATTATACATGGCCTCTATAAGTCTTTCAAAGAACTCACCAATTTGAATAAGCATGGCATGCCTTTTGAAAAGCCATACTGGTGTGTATCCAGTGATATAGGGTCATATGTGTCATTGTTTATTAGTTCAACTTCAATATGTTCCACTGCTTTGCAAATAATTGCAATGAGATTAATAGTCATGTAATTCCCAAAGTCAGTAGAGGGGCCACATACATGCAAGGGCACCACAGTTGCGATTCTCCACACCTCAGGGATATAGCTAGTTGAGAGACTAAAGATGAAGAGTTGATACAGTGGATTTGCTAGTTGGCACTTTTTAGCAGACATCTAGATATAAACTAACATAAAAGGCACAGTAGCGATGCAGGCAGTAAACACAGCACTAACCAAAATGCAGGAAACTAAGCAGAAAGAACCGCTGTTTCATGAACTTTAAAATTGTGATAACACAGGAGATGTGGTAAGCGCTTTCACCTGGATAGGCTTCTTCAGACCAAAATAACCCCCCCCCCTCTTGTACACCCTTATATGGCAAAAAACGTGCAAAAACAGATAAACCATTAAAGGCACAGTGCAACTATCATAGTACACAACGTAAATAAAGTGCTTACTGCAAAATACATTAACCATAGTAAAATAAAAACGCCTATACCACTCATAAAACATGAATAGAAATGCATAAAAACAAAAAACTGCATAAATTCATACTAATTGCACAACACTAACAATAAATCCTCTCATAAAAATGCTCTCATAAAAATGCTCTCATAATATATGTAAAAAGCACAGTCATACATATCACTTCAATCTCCTGGACTTCAGGAAAGGTCTCAATGGTACTTTCTCATTCAGTCCAGGAAAAACATCTGCTCTAAGTCTAACAATCCATTTAGCACTTTATTTATGTTGTGTACTATGATAGTTGCACTGTGCCTTTAATGGTTTATCTGTTTTTGCGCCTTTTTTGCCATATAAGAGTGTACAAGAGGGGGGGTTCTTTTGGTCTGAAGAAGCCTATCCAGGTGAAAGCGCTTACCACGTCTCCTGTTTGTATCACAATTTTAAAGTTCATGAAGCAGCGGTTCTTTTAGCTTTGTTTCCTGCATTTTGGTTACTGCTGTGTTTACTGCCTGCATCGCTACTGTGCCTTTTATGTTAGTTTATGTGCTTGGACTGAGTTTGGCATAGGTAGCATTAGTCCTGTGGGGAGTGATATTTCTTGGACTTATATATGCATCTAGATATATTGTCAGTGTCCATGGAAGCAATGGATTTAATATGGGAAAGTCCTAAAACAACTTTGTCTAAATTAATATCAAGCAAAGGAGTGTGACAAGAGTAGAGGACTAGCATAATGGTCAAGGTGTTTACCTGACAGGCATAAAGTACATGATTTGATTCTCACATTTTAAAAAGAAATTGACAAGGCTTAAAAACTGTCCAGAAAGGAATCTATCATAGTACTTGCCAATGAACCTATGAAAAAGAAAGGAGCGAGAGAACGGACGTTTTGGTGGGTGGATGAAATGAAGTTGGAAGAGAATTTGTCCACACGAATATGTGCAATGTGCATGTGGTTACTGTAAAACCTTAGCAGTGACAATTTCAAGGTTATTGAGAGTGTTTCATCCTACAGGATACCTAGATACCTTTGTTGCTGATGAAATGAAGATGAAAGCCAGGGAGATCAACAATATTAGGTACAGAAGCTTTAAATAATCTTTTCACTATGCAAACTAGCAAAATAGCATTGCAGTAGGTTTACATGTAGTGATAGCTAATTAAGCCATTTCTAGATGAACAAAATCTATTTGAAGACCAGAAGACAAGTGGGATGAAGGCTTGTGAGCCACAGTGATCAGCATGTCATACATAATAATTGTTGAATAGGACTTTCCCTGGAGACGATGTTGATAAGCAAAGAGAAAGGTAGGGAGCTATGTACCAAACCTTCAGGAATAACAGATACTAAAGAAGTTGTTAAAGTAAAAAAGTTTAGTCTAATGACTATCCTGTGGACTTTGTTCTGCAACTTTAGGTAGGAGAGTGCAAGGTCCGCTTTAAACATTTTTTTTCCTATCCTGAACACAATAGTCTTGCTGTAGTTTGTTTGGAAGGTGAATTGTGTGCTTTGTTTTAATTAACTGCAGTAATGGCTAAGCCAAAATATTAACTACCAAAACAAAAATATCACCATCCTATTAGGATACATGCATCTAATTTCTATGACAAATAATACATAGTTAAGTGATAAACAACCGTTATGCAAATGGGAATTCAAAGACAACTGCAAATGCATTGTCTTTGTAGTTGTGAATTATCCCACTAAACAAACTATGAAATATTACATGCAATTCTTCACTAATTTAACATGATCCATAATATAGTTTTTCATTCATCAAGAAAACTGTGCTTTGGCATATGCCATTAAAGTGGACTCATTTCCAGAAATGACTTAATTCATGTTACGTATTTTGTATGCACATGTCATTTTGATTTATTCACTCACTGCACTATTATCATTACTAATACTTACAGAGTGTGGTGGTATACTTGGTTCTGACTGAAAACGAATCAAAGATCATAATTACTCGTCCAAATCCAACTTACTGTCAACACAATCCCTTTTCAATCATGGCTAACTATAAGACCACTCTATCTCCCCATTAACACATGCCTCCTACTTAAATAGTGCATTAAGACAAACAACATTGTCCTAGGTAATTTCAACCATCCTTCCATCAACTAGGAGACTTTTGCATTTTCAAACACATATACCCAGAAATTTCTGGACTTCATCAATAGAAACTCTCTGGGCCAGATAGTGTGGCTCCTAACCAAGGGTGATAAAACCCTGGACATGTTCCTTACCAATATGGGATAGCTTTGTTCCCCACCAACTGTAGCTTCCTCAGTGGTCAGATCAGACCACAAATCAGTCACATTCACCATATGACTGAAGCCAGAAGCTTATTCCAAAATCTTATATTCAGAGATTATAAGAAAACCTAATCTGTCTCCATTCAAAATCCCCTTCCATCATAGTGGCCACACTGCTTATGCAGAATCATTTACTGCCAAATTCTATGTACATGCGAGTAGTTGTGTAGACTCTCAGCTGTTCGCCTTTGAACTAAATATGGTAAAGCTAAAAATAAACCTGTATGGTGGAATTGAAATATTAACAGGGTCTTTAAAAAAAGGAAAAAAACTCATTGCATGTAAATATGATGCTAAAAATGGTCTTGCTAAATATAATATAATATTAAACTCTGGTCTATGATCAAGTCAACCAACTCAAGGTATGAGGTAAAAATAGCCAGCCACTTTGTTAGAAACCTGTCACAGCTCCTAGTGCTGCACATAGCTAATAGTAAATACTATCACATACTAGGATCAAGAAGACATGGCCAGTCTACAGGTAGACAAGAGTATCTCAAACTTTATACTCCTCTACTCTCCTATATTCCCAGTGTAAGTACCTGAACTACCTTCCTCTCAAATCTCCCAAGAAAAAGTCATCAAGGCATTATTCAAGGCCATGAAGATGACTTCTTTGGCACTGGATAACAAACCATGCTGCTGATGGGTCAGAATGACACAGGACGTGTTAGATGTCCCTACTGAGGCTATCCAATAGTAGCCACCAAACAGGCTTTGTGCCATATGAAAAAAGGATAGCAAAAGTCATCTTATTGCACAGAAGTGAGTGTCATTGGATGCTGGTAATTATAAACATGTAAACCTGACCAGCACAATCTATAAGGCTATGGACAGGGTAATTATGGAATTAATAAATAAGGACATAGTTTACCTACAAACTCTTGACCTAAGCCAGTTCGGTTTTGTCAAGGGCAGATCCTGCCTCAAACCTGGCTGACTATTTTGGCAGGTTACTGAAGCAAAGTATAAGGGAAAAATCAGTATTTTGTATCAAGATGTCATTAAGGTGTATGACACCATACCATACTCAGGTATGATAGAGAAACTCTTCCAGCTAAATGTAAATCCTTATGTAACTCATTGAATAGCTAATTGACTCATAATTACATCCCAGGAAATTAGGGTGAGTGGTTCTACATCCTCCAAAAGACCTGTCACTACTGGTGTACCCCAGGATTCATTCCGTGGGCCACTCCTCTTTGGCATTTACTTCTCAGAGGTCAAAGTAATTGCTAAGTGTTTATGTCTGAAGAAGTTTATAGATAACTATAAAATGGGGACCATCATTAGCTCCATACAGGATATCATGATCTTTCAAGAAGGTCTTTCCCAACAAATAGCTGGTATTAAAACCATAAACTAAACTAAAATGCCATTAAATGTATAACAGTATCCTTCAGTAAGCATGACTCACCTTGTAGCTATCAAATTAACAACGCCCCCTTGAAAGTTTGTCCTGCAGTCAGGGATTTATGAACGTTTGCAGACAATGAACTATGTTTGATCAGCATGTATCCATTATTCTAAGGAAGCTCTTTCTCATTGCTCATTTTATATCTAAAGAAATGGTGTCCAGGTCAAAAGATGCAATTATTCCATTGTAATCATCTGTCATTATGCTGACCATTGAGTATAATGCCCATTTCAGTATGTACCTGTCCAAAAACATGTCACAACTGGAAATACTGCAACTATTTCTTACTAAAATAATCAAGGGTCTAAATCATAAAATCTATGTAGAGTATCTTAAAGCTTTGTCTCTCTTCTTAGTATCATACAGGCTGCTAAGAGGTAATCTCTGCCTTGTGTATAAAGACATAAGAGACTCTCTCCTTTCTGATTTATTACAAATTCACAAGTCTAGTGGTAGCATGAACACCCAAATGGGGATCTTAATCTCTTTTGCAATATAAATAGGACATGTTGGAGGGATAGGTATGCATGACAGAGAATATCAACTCTATGGAACCATCTTCTACTCAACATAATAAAGTGGTTCTCCTTCTCTATTCAAATGTAATTTGTTCAAATGGATGGGAAACTGCAAATTTTCCCCAGTTTAAAACTTATATCTCTCATGGATAGAGTCAACCAGTATATGTCATAATGTATACTTGTCCTGTACACCTGTGGATTGCTCATGCATTAAACACATGGCCAGAAAACTGCCATGGGAATGTGAGGCTAGGCTCCTTAAGATCCTCAAAGAGTAATAACCTAGTAAGCACCTATAAACCTATGAAACTATCCACCTATGAACATATTCAGAATTTAATTAAGCAGTAGGTTAGAGTTTGTTGCTAGGCTTTCATTTTTGTTTGCAATATTATAGTCATGAACTTGAACTTCTCGCTGTCCTTTATTATGAACTAGTTTGTTCTGGTAAAGTATTCCAAGCTTAACTTTTAAATGATGCTTTGCTGGAACATAATAAGATATAATAATGGTTAGAACTATTTGTATGACTATTAAGCTTTGGTATTGACCAGTTATATACATATTTTCTTTCCCACATTTGTATAATGGTAGGTACTGGTATATGTCTAATCTCTTTAATTTATATTTATGCAGCTAAAGACATTGCAGTGATTAATTTTAATTTCATTTTATTTTTCTTCTTTTCTTAACTGGGTTAGTGACCTATTTATCTTGGATATTTTTAAACATTTCTCAAGCAAAAAAAGGTTTAAATGCAACATCAACAGACATTTTAGACTAGACAATCAAACAGCATATTTCTGAGAGTTGGGTGGACACTAGTCTATTGGAAAACAGACAAAGGGAGTATATACAGACTCCACACAAACAGTGACCAATGATTAGGCCTGAACCCTCAAACACCTCAGCTGTGAGAATGAGATCTTAACTAATAAGTTACTTAACTTATCATTTGTCAGTATCACTGCCATAACTTGATACGATTGAAACGACATAAATAAAATAACTCGATAATAGCTTACATGGAATAATGCATGCAATTTTGCAAGTTGAAATCCATGGCAGTTTTGTACTTGGTACGCTTGTTTGGAACAAAAGTGTTCAGAATCTGCTTTTATTACCCTTATTTTTTATTAGTTATAGAATTCCACAAATGACAGGATTTCATATGCCACCAGTTTCAACTTCTCACATTGCCATGCAAGTACGATTCAGAGAAATTGATGTCAAATAAGAAATTGCATAACTACATGCAGGATTTTATGAATGAGTATAATGTGACATTAAATGCAATATTTATTCTAGCATTCATTTTCTAATTTGTAAGCATGTGTTATAAGATAAAAGAGAGACAGATTAACAGATATAGAGACACAGATGAAGAGAACAGCATGATGGTATGAGAAAGGGCAAGTATGTTATGATAATTCACGACTGTCATCATATTTAGTGATAATTTTTATATGCAGTCAAATTTTCTCTTATTCTATATTGATATCATAGCTTTCCACCTTCTGTCTCGAGAACATGCAAAACTACTTCACATAATGTGGAACATATAGGCAAAATGTAGAACACATGCTAACAACTTCACCTAGCAAGCTACCAGCATGCTTAAAATGTGTTACTTTATATTTCTTTTGATGAAATGATATAATAAAATAATACTTACCATTGATATTAGTTAAAAATAATGTAACAGTGAAAGCGAGTCAGATATTCTCAATGTGAAACTGTGTGGAACATGGGCTTTTTAAGGCTCAGAATGAGGAATGTTCCACATAATGAGATACGCTTGAGAGATATGGTTTATATGCATCTATGTATATATGCATATGTACGTGTGTGTGTGTGTGTGTGTGTGTGTGTGTGTGTGTGTGTGTGTGTGTGTGTGTGTGTGTGTGTGTGTGTGTGTGTGTGTGTGTGTGTGTGTGTGTGTGTGTTTGTGTGTGTGCATGTGTCTACATATGTGTGTGAAAGAGAGAGTTCATGCTCATACTTCAATGCATAAAATATTTTCTACATTACTATACTACAAAGAGAATGGATATAGGTGAAATAACATTATATTTTCCATAAAAAGTGCCACAGTTTTATTTTTTCAGAGCACCTGACAGCTATTTTAAAGCAATTGCTACAAAAATAATTACTACATTTCAAAATGCCTTTTGTTGACAAAATAATTTGGGGTACTATTGTATAAAAGCATAGGAGATGACAACATAATTGTAGGCATTTCACTTGACAAAATACATGTTGTTGTCTCCATGACTGCAGTCTTGTCAACAGGATAAATCCCATTAATAAAATGCTATTGACAAGATGTATTCTATATTGAAAAACAATCTCTTGTACATCAATGGTAATTAGTCATTTGGGAAAGATATAGTTCATCCACGAGACTGCTAATATACTGGTGACAAGAAAACACCTGACAGGATACAAAGATAATTTCAGAAGTTTAAAAAAGAAGAATGGAGAATGGGTTAATAACCCCTTTTTGTGAACTTCAATTATTATTTTCAAAGAAGAAACTAGAATAAATGTTTAATAGCTCTGCTTCTGGCTTAATGCAGATTCAGACATGCAGTGAAGTAGTTGAAACTTTTGTAGAACAAGCAAGATGTTCTAAAAAATATAATCCAGCCAAAAAACATTATATGTTAGTTATTAATTCATAAATACTTTTTCTGTGCATTGTTAGCATGCATCATCACATTCATGGTGCTAACATAAAATGGTTCACCTCTGTGTAGCTGAGCTCTATTTCTCTATGGTGTGAACTACATGTGTAGGTCTCACCATGCTACCTATTCCTTATGGAGTAAACACAGCAATTGAACAGATCTCCAAAGCTGGGACATTCCAAGGAAGCCAAAGAATGGCCTCTGAAACCATGAGTAAAGTTGCACTAGCCATGCCTCTCACTACCTCCAGCACCATGTTTATACACAAGGTGAGAGTGCTACTAGCAAATGTGGAGTCAGCAGGGTTGCAGTTGGGGCTGCAACTCACTGTGCCATCAGAGCAGATGCAGTCACCTCCCTTACTGAGAACAATACACACCGATACAGATGATGCAGGAACCACCCTTTACTGTGAACCATATGTGCAAACAGAGTGGATACAGTCATCTGCTCATCTGTCTAAACTACAAACATTGAACTATCCACAGCATGTATTATATGCAGTGTGTCAAATAATTGTTCATTGGATGTTGAGTCTAGTCCAAAATGGGACAGAACAGGTGGGCAGACTTCAAGAGATAACCAACAATATATTTCAGATAGGGCTCAGTAAAAAATGTATTCACTGAAGATGAAGTGCTTTCCCTCCAATATTCAGGCTTCATCAGAGTCTGCCAAACATTATTCTCTGGAGCAGATAATTTCAACAAAAACATGACCTCTGGACAGCAAACCAGAGCACCAAAAGCTGTATAAAAATGTGTTGTGTATTTCATGGATCCAGTCAGTGAAAACATAGTGAAAGAGAAATATATGTCTATAGATGTGAGGTTTCTGATACCTTCAAAAATAGAGACATAATCAAGTAAAAAAGAAAGCTAACAGTGAAAGAGGTGTAGGCCAACAGTTAGACTGTGAAAGGAAAAGCCAGCAGTACTTCTGGTGCTCTGGTTTGCTGTTTGGAGGCCATCTGCTCCACCAATAACTAAGAATAATGTCTGGCAGATTCTGCTGAAGCCTGAGTATTGGGGCAAAAGCAATTGATCTTCAGTATATAAAATGTTTTGTTACTGTACCATACCTGGCGTGGAGGTTGAGAATAGCTTGTAGACTATTGGCTTTCTGTTATTCATTGTATGTGTGTGTGTGTGTGTGTGTGTGTGTGTGTGTGTGTGTGTGTGTGTGTGTGTGTGTGTGTGTGTGTGTGTGTGTGTGTATGTGTGTGTAGGTCAGTGTGTGCCCACACACAAGGAGTAGTAGTAACAGCACAATAGGGCAGTTCTGTAGGTCAAAACTATGTTGGTATGGTACATTTGTATATAAATATGCCTTGTAAATAATGTGACCTATGGAAATTAAATAAACAGGCAGGAACATGAGGAAGGGTATAGTATGTTACTAGTCATAGCAGGAAGATGCAAGAAGGTGGAGTACATGGGAAATTACTTCTCTTACTTTAGTAACATGGACTTACTATATTGCGCCTGCTGCTACTAGTGCAGACATGTACAACTTGTATGATATGTAATACATATAGTAATTGCAAAGAGATCAACCCCCACGATATGTATGCATGTTGACTACACAAAGGAGAAGCATTATGTTGCTATCTCATTCTGTCACAAGTGTAGAGTATATGTGCTGTAATGACAACTTCCATGGCTAGGAGGAGCTCTATTTCCATATCTGTGTTGACAGGCAGACATACCTGGTGCTCTGGTGCATATGCCATGCACGTGGCTTTATACAGGTGGCAATGGGTTAATTAGCAGATGGCTTTTTCAATTAAACATTCTCTTTCAGAAAGACACCTGTCTTCATGCTAACTGATGCTGGGCATGCTGTCACAGTATTATCAGTGCAGTGTACTCTTTGCTTACTCCGTCTGTTATGCAACATCCTTTTGAGCTGGGCTGTGATTAGGGGTCTTCCCTCCTCATGTGCAGTACAACTGCAAGTGCCAGTTGGAAAGTTACATGCTATATAATAATTTGTTTTGCATTATTCTTTCTTATGTTTCATCCACTTTGGTTCACCGAAGCCTACAGCACGTATCTGTACTGCCCAGGTAGCAGACTGACAGAATGCATTACACTGTCAATCAGGGATTAATATGTAAAGCATTTCAAGTGCATGTTCAAGGTCATCAGAAGATTTTGTTTGGTTGAAAACTTTAAACTATACTGCAGGAGAAGCATCACACAACAGCTTAATGTGCCTGTGCTACAGTCACAAATGTCTTTCATTTTTATGTAAGCATCACTATTTTGATGTACATATGTTAGGTAAATCATCAAAAGTCCAGCACTAGCCAATCATGTAGTTTCATATTAGTTTTGAAGGGTTACCTTAGTGTCACTGTATTTGTCTCTGTGCTCTGAGACAGCAGAGTTCAATATTTTGATAGCCAAGCTATCCAATTATAAATGCATAAATAATTTCATTATGTTGTAGAGTCCAGTTAAGATGAACCGATAAAGGCAATGCTATATCACTGTAAATGCTCCATCTTAAATAGTTAAACGTTATGAAAATATATGCTTATATGTTATAAAACAACCTTCTGTTTATAAACTATGAGTTAGCATATTAGTGAAGCAATAAATGTGATGGTAATGACCAGTCACAAACTCCTGCCTGCTTATTTTACTCTGGCACTATGGGATGTTGTCCAGGCATTTCTGCATTGTCACAGCACTACCTGGGATGTTCATGTGCAGGTGTGTGGGACTTCTGAAGAAAATGCCATGGCCTTTTTGTAGACTACTGTTTAAGAGAACTGCCTGCAAGCAAACTATAGAAAAGTGGTATCCAATAGTACACATAAATGAAATGTATCCATGCAAATGTGTGTGTGTGTGTGTGTGTGTGTGTGTGTGTGTGTGTGTGTGTGTGTGTATATATATATATATATATATATATATATATATATATATATATATATACACATACATATATATATACACATACATGTATATATAGGTCTGCTTCAAAAGAACAAAACCCATCCCAAAACAACTTAGTTGAAACTGCAAAAGATTGGAAATTTAAAAGTTCAAATCTCACATAATCAAAAATCCGTATGTCTCTTACCAATCATTCAAGTTACCATCTTATAAAAAACAAACTAAAAACCTTCCAATACACTTGCGGTTTAATTAACTCACCCTAAACCACAATCACAATGTCCCAGTACAGACACATCCTATAATTTTAAATGAACTTAAAGAAACATTACTATACACTCATATACTCCTGCACTATGTACCTCGCAGACCTGTTTGCATAGCAATGTAAGAAGCATCAGTAATTAACAGACTAAACAAGACTGTCATGGTAAGCAAAAGACTGCAATTATTTTTATCCTTCATTTTATCAGGGGGGCAAGCCCCCCTGCAGAGCAAATATACCAACTCCAAGATTGCACTACCTTGATGAAAGGCATGTTTATATCTAGTTTTACAGTGCGATGACTAACTACACATCAGTAAGTTATTTTCGTTTAGGTGAGATTCAAAGTTTTAAATTTTGGATAAGTCATCTTGGTAATGTGGGATTCATTCTTATGGGTTTTTCTTCTTTTGAAGTAGGCCAATGTGTATATATATATATATATATATATATATATATATATATATATATATATATATATATATATATATATATATATATATATATATACTCAGCTGAAACATGTGAAAGTTGTTGGGCAGGAGATCACATCTAAGAAGCAGCACGGGTTTATGGGCAGGAGATCACATCTAAGAAGCAGCACGGGTTTATGGGCAGGAGATCACATCTAAGAAGCAGCATGGGTTTATGGGCAGGAGATCACATCTAAGAAGCAACATGGGTTTATGGGCAGGAGATCACATCTAAGAAGCAGCACGGGTTTATGGGCAGGAGATCACATCTAAGAAGCAGCACGGGTTTATGGGCAGGAGATCACATCTAAGAAGCAGCACGGGTTTATGGGCAGGAGATCACATCTAAGAAGCAGCACGGGTTTATAATCTAACATTAAGGCAAAATTGCAACCAAAATAAAATGGAATACGCAGCAACCCAGAAGAATTGCTCATCTAAACAATCATGCACACTTTGACACCCACCACAAACAAACGTCACCCTCCCCATGTTACATAGTTTGCATAAATGCTGCATGTAACTACATATTTAACATACTGATCAAGTTATCAGAATAACTAGGCACATAGGCCCATGAATGTTTGTAATTATCACATACCTGTGGCATGTGTCCTGCTCCTGCTTGTGTGATGTGAAGAACCCACAATAGCAATGCTGTGCATTATTTTTCTGTATATGTTAACTCCTTAATCTGTTACACTTCCAAACTGTTATGACAGAAGTTGCTGAACAGTAAACTTCAGATTTGCACATACATTTTAGTTACTAACATATGAACAATTAATTTGACTTGTATTATGTAACAGGCCGTAATGAAACTAAATACAAACGCACACTCTGACTAGTCCGCACATATATTGGCAGCTATATAATAAATAACACTAAAATACGTAAATTAACTTCAGTGCTTACACATCACATTCACCTGCAGCAAACAAGTCTGTTCTTTAAAATAACCTCTGGGGCAACAAGAAAATGAAAAGAAAAGTCATAAGTTACACATACAATATCACCATATATACACAACAGGACACTTTAAATGCCAGTCTGCTATTACTACTATGCACAATACATTTCAAAGTCCACTTCTATGGACTCTTCTTCTTACCATCTTAAAAGGTTGGGGATAGAATCCCTGCAGGTTGCTGTACTGGTGCTAGCACTACTTACCTAAGTAGAGTATGCTAGTGGCATCAGACATGATCTGGGCCAAACATTCACTTTACATTAGAGATCTTCATAGGAGTACTCAGTCATCTGCTACGGGTCGTCTCTTTTCAGCAGGAATAAAAAAAGTCTTGCTTTCCTCATTCATCACCTTGAAGTCCTGCAACATCAGTGTCTTTTAAAGCCATGACCATTCACCAGGTCATATTCCAGAGAACTATGTCTGGGGTCTTGTGGTCATGCCAGTTTAGCTTGTCTGCATGCAATGCACAACATCAGTCAGCTAGTTAAAGGGCTAAGTCATGGTGCCACCCTTGCTTAGTGCATGAAACAATGGCATCACATTATGGTTTTGGGATGTAAATACCAGCATGAAAAATATCACTCAGCAATTCCACGCTGAAATGGTTCCAATCCTACCTGTCCAATAGGCAACAGGCTGTTCTATGGCAGGACAAATTATCCACATGCCTACCTGTTACACTTGGAGTTCCCCAAGGATCTATTCTTGGCCCTCTTCTCTTCACCATCTTTGTTAATGACCTGCCCACAATCACCCCCCATGCCACATGCATTCAATATGCAGATGATCCGACCATCATCAGCACTGCCTCCAACCTGGCAGACCTCACTGCTTCAACCCAAGACACCTTCAACCTAATAGAAAAATGGTTCTCAAGTCGTCAACTAGTTCTCAACCCCAACAAAACAAAACTACTTACTTTCTCACCCACTAACAAGACTCTTCCCCCCACCTTCTCTATTACATCCTCCAATGGAATAACTATATCTCCAGAAGCTCAGACAAAGCTATTAGGTGTTACCATTGATAACTCCCTTAAATTTGACACCCATTTCAATCTAACCATCAAAACCGTCAATAAAAAGCTTGGCTCTCTCTATAAAGTAAAACACTTTCTCACTCCTCACGCTAAAATTACAATTGCCAGCACACACCTACTATCAACTCTTTTCTATGCCTCCCCCCTTTTTACAAACCTAAACAAGACAACCCTTAACAAACTTGCTTCTTGTTACAATCACATAGCTAGATTTGCCACAAATTCCACCTTTAGAACGCACCACTGCACTAACTTGAAGCAACTAGGGTGGTTAGAGTTTTCCAGCCAACTCCATTTCAACCAACTCAAAATGGCTCACCAGATACTGTATCACCCAGAGAAAATACCAGCTCTGAAAAACATCATTCACCCCTATATTAACCTGCAATCTTTACACTCCTCCAATAAGATCTTAGCTCAAACTACCAAAGCCAATAATTCTGCTGGGGATTCTCTATTCTCAAACTTTGTAGGTAAAATGTGGAACTCCCTACCGACCATGCTCACCTCAGAACCTTCACTCCTACAATTCAAAAAAAAGCTTAAACCCCATCTCAATACTCTCTGGCAATGTCCCTGTTCCAAACCTGATTAACCACTATCATTTACCCTTCTTTTACCTCACTATCCTTAACCGCTTTTTAACAAGGCGCCTCACCTTTGTAACTGACCTATGTTTTTTTTTATATGCTGCTGTTATTTTTTTCTCAAGATGTAATGTATCTTTATATTGTATTTAGAACTTAACTATCTTCCTTTTTTTGCATTAACAATGTTCATATGTCTGTTATGTACCTGGAGCTTTTCTCCCCGGGCCTCCGCTGAAAATGGACATGTATCCAGTCGGACTCTCCCGGTTAACAAATGTAAAATAAAAATAAAAATAAATAAATAAATAAATAAATGTGCTACTTACAGAGTAACTAACTTTGCAGCTTTGCTGCACCTGATCATAGGTGCATAGGTATATACTTGACTAATGACCATGGTGCCTTTATAACCCTAGCCATGCATCCCAAATGTATCCTCCAAGTGTTTTTTCAGTCTTAGAGGTTATTTAAAGGGGTATATGTAAGCTAATGTATGATTTACAGAATGCTGTCCATTAGAGCCATAGGTGCTAGACCTGGAGTTAATTTCAGATTTCCCATCTCAAGGTCCAGGTTACACCTGAATAGGATGAGGGAAGAACACTGCTTCACATGGATTGAAAGCCTGTTCCAGAGGAGGGGAGGCAATTTTCTGAGACACATACCTGCCCCTCCAAAATACCCTATTTATGTCACAAGGAAAGTTCAAATCCCTAGCTCAAGTAGTTATGATGCTATTGGTTTTATAGATGTGCATAAGATGCATTGAAACAGGATCCAAAGGATGGCTTGTATTCATAGTCTGTAGCAAACCGAGTATAGAGACAGGGCTTTGAGGCAATCTGCATAGGACATGTTGTTTACATCTTGTATTCTTTTTGTGAGGAACCTCTGCAGAAGTTCCAGTTGCTGATTGTGCCTGGTCACATACAGTACATACTGTTTGTACTTAATGATCGATCTAATGTAAATGTATACCCCTTACAGAACCCACATGGTTAGAATAGCTGGAGCCATGTCAGACTCCAAACCAGTTACAAGTGGTGTCCCACAAGGCTCAGTCCTGGGACCTCTCTTGTTCGGTATATATTTATCGGAGGTACAGGCCAACACGGAAGGACTGTGGCTGACCAAGTTCGCAGATGACTGCAAACTGGGCGCCATAATCGACTCTCCAGCCGACACAAGCATCCTCCAAAAGGGCCTCATAGAAACAGACGACTGGTGCCAGAGCCATGGCCTGAAGCTAAATGCCAAAAAGTGTATAGTCATCCCCTTTGGCAAAAACAAAGTGCCCACAAGTTACCACATAGGTGGTAATCCATTAAGTACAGAAGAAGTAATTAGGGACCTGGGGACCCAAGTTGATAGCAATCTCTCATTTGACAACCACGTGGCCAAAGTGGTTAGAAAGACATTTTATATAGCCCACCTAAACATGAAGGGATCCACATCTAGATCAGGGGAGATCATCGTGCCTCTTTACTCATCCCTAATCAGGCCCATAATTGAGTACAATGCCCCTTTTGGGATGTACCTTACCAGACACCTGCAGCAACTGGAAAGACCCAAAAAGTACCTCACCAAGAGGATCAAAGGGCTCAAACAGATGCCATATGCTGCCTGGTTAAAGAAACTCCAGCTCTACTCAGCGGCATACCGCCTGTTCAGAGTCAATCTGTGCCTGACGTATAAAGCCATGTCCAACCCGGAATTAATGGACATGCTGCACCTCAGAAAATCCAAATCCCATCGAGCTACGTGCTCGAGAGACTTGAACCTCAGCACTGAAATAAATAGGACATGATGGAGGTACAGATTCATAACCCAGAGGCTCCCTTAACTCTGGAATAAAATCCCAGTCCAGGTTAGGCAGAGTCCCTCATTGACTCTCTTCAAGAGGAATCTTGATGAGTGGATGGGAGATCGTAGGTTTACCCCGGGTATCACTTCTGTGTCACTGTTAGACAAAGGCACAGTATACTAACCTCGAAAAAGGGCATAGCAATATAAATTTAAAATGGGTGGCGAAAGCCAAACACATTCTGGCTAGGCTTATAAATGCCCTAGGGCAGATAACCTAGTATGAACCTATGAACCTATGATAGGAGCATACAGAGGAATGAGGACCTCCTTGGACCAAGAGTCTATGCCTTTGCTTACATGTTGAGTGACACAGAATGATTTCCTTGCTACCTTAGACACATGTTGGTCAAAAGTCAGGTTACTATCCACATATGTCCTCAAATCTCTGAGTACTGGGTCCAGTCTTAGGAGAGTACTGTCTATGAGGTAGTTTCCAGTGGTGGCTGGCATCCCAAAGGGTACTGTTATGCATTTCCTGGCACTGAGTTTTAAGCCATGACTTTGGCATCAGCCATTTGTCTGTGTTAGTCCTTCCTCCAAGATGTTATTATCTTGGGAGATTCTATGATCACTCTTAATTTGTAATCAACTTCAGACTTGGTCAGTCAGAGACCATTAACTTTAACTTTGACTTCTAAGAAGCAAATGAAAAAAAAGGAGTGGGTCCAGCACACAGGCCTGAAGGACTCAGCTATTGCCTCTTTGGGCAGGTGACTCCATTATCCTAACTTTCTAGGTCCTATCTGAGAGCCAGATGGCTATCCAGCAGGTAACATGAGGGCTAATTCTTAATTTGATGAGTTGTTTACAAAGGCCGAGTGGGGTATTGCATCAAATGCCTTTGCCAGGTCAAGGAAGGCAGTATGAACCATTTTGCCCTCATCTGTTGCCTTGATGACTTTTTCAAAAGAAGTCCAGTAGATTGGGTAGGCATGATCTGCCCTTGACTAAGCCAAATTGAGTTGGATCCAATGTCTAAAGGTTTCCTATGTCATTATTACTAATACCCATGATAATACTTTCCATGGCTTTAATCAGACTTATGGTTCTGTATTTTCCAGGGTCTGGTAATGGGTCCTGTATAGGATACAAAAGTATTATACATTTAAATACTTTTAAATGTATAGGATACAAAAGTATTTCACGTTTATCCACATTTCTGCAGGGGTCATTGACTTACCCAGGCATGCTCAATGTGACTTGCAAGTATTTCTGCGAGTATGTATGGGTGGGCAAACCTGTTAGTGTGTTGTGGTTCATTGCTGCAATGAGAAAATTGTGTGATTCAGGCACACTCATTAGGTGATACCTCATTAGCAGGATTACTATGCTAGATGGCTTGAAATTGTACAATATAAGCTCTTGCATCTGCCTTGGGTATCATTATGCTACAACTGATTGCTTTAGAGTAACTGTATGAGCTCAAGGAAAGTTTTAAAATCAGGACTTTTAACTGCAGCTTTTGCATTAGAAAAATAATCCTATCTGAAGTTGATTTCAGGTACTGGCATGCATTTATCTCAGCCTGAGGATTTTTCTAAATGTAAGTACTTGTACAGATTTTGTTTCTGTTATTTCTTAAAAGCACATTCATGCTATCAGTAGGATGGGTGCTAAATTACTTTTTCTATACAGGCTTCCATGTAAGGATTTCCAAAAATGTCTCATTTTGTACAGCATGGACCCACAATGCATTTGTTATTGTTATCTGTGTATGTGCAATCCATGATTACCTATAGGACAAGCACAGAGGCATTCAATGTTTTTCGGTCTGACATTGGTCCAGGTCTTGTATATTTTTTAACTCCTGCAGCTCTTGCTTTACTTTATTGTGTAATGCTTGCTGCTGTAGGATGGTGGTATGTTCTGCTTATGGAAAGAATAGCAGGTTATATACCTTGTGGACGGTATTTGAAAATAAGGCAAAATTTAATTGTAAGTGTCTGTGACTGGTTGCTAATGTCCTTTGTGCTTACCCCTGGTGGAAAGGTGGTCAAATACCTGTGATAGGAACTATCGACTGTATGAAAGGTTATGCAAAGCACATTTACGGTCTGCATATTTGTGATTGCCTCCCCCCACAACACACTTTTATACAAATGAAGCCAACGTGTTTCTGGTATCTAGCATGATATCTTTGGTATTGCTGACATCTTCCTGGCCTTGGTAGGGTACACTTTAAAAAATATATCTTCATGGAGTACATTACTGTGTGCAAGTAGAGAAACATGTCTATGACTACACCAGTTTGCTGTAATAAACATGTCCTGAGTGCATGTTATCCCATTGGAATGTGTAAAAATTATTAACTCAGCTGTGGAATATTGTGAGAAGCCATTACATTTCATCTCCATGTGGATGCCACGCTTTCCTTCCTTTTTTTTTTGATGGGGGTCAGCTAACAGCTGAGGAAATGCAGATACCCATGCATTCACCACATCTGTGTGAATCTACCCTCATATGTTTATCAAGCAAACATAGCCCATCTCACACCAGCACCTGGTAGTCTCACTGTGCATAGCCATATGTTAGGTTAGAATACGAATGGTCTTATATTCAGGTTTTGTTTGCATCACACAACAGTCTGTAACAGTGTGGTAAGAAGATTTTCCCATGCAGGAAACGACATCTTGCTACATGCCTTTGATCTTCATGGTTAGTAGATGACCAGTCATGTCAAATTCATCTGGATCCTTCATGATCATGTCTAGTGGGACATAATTAATGACAGTGATCAAAACAGGATGTTTGATCAAGACATCAGATCACCTACTTGATAACAAACACAAAAGGTTGTTCTACTCAAATAACATAAGGACAGAAGGCAGTGGGAGGTTGCCGGCTTAATAAACCATCACTAGCAGAAAAAGAGGAGTTCCATGTATCTATACATAGGGATCCAGGCTCTTCCACAATCCATGTTTTTTCCTGGATCTTAGCAAAGAGCTCAGACAGTCTTCTGGAATATATGTTGGTGATGCCCTAGGTGGATATTTCCTAACATGGACAAGTATATACCACTAAGGGCAAAAATCTGGTATGCTATAACTTAGAAGTATAACCACTTCTTTGCATAGGAACATTATGACTGCAGGTGCTAAGACCACCAACACAATATATGTTATATATTAATTTATCATGCCACTATGTCATACAGTATTTATTCATTCACTTGACTTTAGGTACGAGTGAAGGGTCTTACTTAGTCTGGATGACTTATTTTGGTGTCTTCAAAGGTTCAATTTATCAGTGTCCTTCTTCATCAATATACAGCTGTCTGATGCTAGGGTAACTGTCCAACTCTGAAAATGGCAACCATATCCCTGCATTGTCAGGGGTAATGGTGTCACTGTTGTAAACAAGCAATGTGTTGTTCATATCCAAACACCATTCCATGGACATAGCCTCTGAGTCTGTGCAACCACGCCACAAACCCAAAAAGGACAGACAAGAGCAGGAAGATACAGACACATCGACCAGTGAAGGGATGTCTTCATCTATGGCACACTCCCCATTGGTTGCCACCAGCTCAACTTAGCAAGACAAGAACATGGGTGGACGTCATTCCAGTAGCCAAACACATCATGGGCACCATCCTCTATTTGAGCTAAGTGTGTCTCTGGCTGCAACACAGCATTTGTGCAGGGCCATAAGACAAGGTCATGGGGAAGTCAATACAGGCTTTCCTAAGCAGGTAATTGTAGTATGTGATGACCTCCAGGAGTGCATGGTCCACATGTGCAACCTCATGGACATGTGGCGCAGACAGTTTGTCTGCAGTGTGTACCCTCTGTGTAGAAATATATCATGGCTGAAATTCTTCACATGGCAAGTCCACCTCCATCTCCAGTGGAGATGTCTGCCATGTCAGAGGATGGCCATGGTCAGGCACATGTAGCACCACTATCTCTACTCAACCATCCCATTCTTAGCAACATGATGAAACCTATGTGTGTAGAGTGTTTGTGTTGAGCACAGCTATGGGTCACTGCTGGCTGTCTCAGAGCACTCTGTCTTTCCAACTTAATGAGGACTATGCCTGTGATGTTCCAAGGAGAGGGTGCAGCCTATGACAAGGATATGCACAGTCTGCTCATACATCTCTTGTGAGACCCCTGAACCTGTACTTCAGATCTTAGTACTGCACTTCCACATCTGCTGAGGCTGTGTCCCAACAAACACTCACTCAAACTTTTGTAATGGACACCACCAGACACTACCACTGCAGTTAACAAAGCACCATCTCCCTAGCCAGTGAACCCTTGTTCTCCCATCCCACCAATTCATGTCTTTAACACACATGCGCATGCACCCACATGCGCGCACACACACACACACACACACACACACACACACACACACACACACACACACACACACACACACACACACACACACACACACACACACACACACACACACACACACACACCTAGTATTGCTCACACTCTGTACCACACAAACTTGCACACTGATAACATGACATCATGGACCCCTTACCTACACATATGATAATAACTCTGCCCTATACTCTATATTTTATTACTTGCTGAATTATGTACAGCATGGTCAGTATATGTATGGTATAGCACAGCCTGGGTGGATAAACATATTTTTCAATGTTCTGCACATAATTATAAACCCAGACCATCGCTTATCCAGTGTCATAGCATACTGCACCTGCACCTATCTGACATTATCATCCCCTGCAGTTTTCTCCTCCACAAGGTCATCATCAGGCACCTCTTCCACTGTTGAGTCTGGGATATCGGATTCCTTTATGGGTCTGCCTGCTGTATCTGCTTTCATACAATGATGTTATGTAACTTTGCACAGCACTGATAATATCTTACTATATCTGCCAAAGTCATACTGTGAGCCACTACCAGATATATCCTGATTGTAGAAGTAGGTTTGCAGAAGACAATATAAGTGTTTGACAATGACAAGGATCTGAAACAGGGCACAGTGCTAGCAATTCTCTGCCATGGTCTGATGAACTCTAGTAGGTGTTATTAACCATGGCTCCACCGCATATCTGGCATCATGAATGAGATGCCCCTGGTTAAAATTAGCAAAACAAGCTAATGATACAACAAACATCTGTGCCACATTTCAGTTATGAGTGATATGTACTTAAATGGCCTATAAGCACACTGTGTATTATACCATGTGTATTACATACCACCTGACAGTTGCTAGAGTGGAACCCCTTATGTTTAATATACTTGTTTCCCTATTACTGAGTTTGGGCTGTAATTGCAATGTGGGTGCAGTGCATGACCTCTGGTATATCAGGAAAATAGGTTACATCATAAAATTCCCATATGGTGTTGGTTTTCTCCTATGTGGCACACAGAAACTAGATATGCTCCCACACATGGTGCAGCAAGGCATAGAGGAACTGGTGAACTGTCCTTGAGAAATATGTGCCTTGCTGGTCACTGAAAGGTTCATGTGGCTATTAATTATTCTCCTAACTTGGTGTCGACAGAGATAGGTAGTCCACCCATCCCATGGGCCTGCATATGTTGGTGATCCATCTTGACCAGCTCCTGCACGGTGAATCTGTCCAAACAGCAGCTGTCTACAGTTTCAGTGACTTGAAGGGCATGATATGCTAAACATGGATGGCTGATACAGCACAGTAATCTCTTTTAACATGCTGAAGGGGCAAGTATGCCCATGGAAGTTTACCTATCTTATTATTATATATTGGTTTACCAGCAGTTTCTAGAGCCTTATCCTTGTTTGAAGAATTACTGTTGTTAAACTGGTCTGTCATAATGGAATGGATAAACAGTAATCAATTAAATCCTGTATGCCTCTCATGATGAATTAAATAAAGCATCTGAGAACCTCACTTACTACAAGTACATTATATGTCAGCCAGTCCTGGAACCAGATATATAGATAGTGATCACCAATGACTGTCTAATGGCTATCTGATAACTAATGCTGTGCGTCTGGGTTCAGTCAAAAAATCTTTATGCAGCCACCTTTGTGTATTCACCTTCACAGCATAAAGCTTGGAGGTTATGTGAGATAGCAGTGAACTATCAGAAAGAAGTGAGATGGATTAATACGGAACAGACCTTGGCAATGGAATATTGTCCTTGCAACATGGTATGCCATCTAATTGGTGAGGAAATAGTTAAAGCCTGAATGAGAGAATGAAAAGTGGCACCTAGATTAATTTGGCCTTAGCAGTACACAGATCTTTGGTTCTGGGATCAAGCTTCTTCAATAGGGGTAGTCTTTTACTCACCCAAAGGAAAGGGCCAAAAATGGTAACAGGATGCCTACATGCCCTTTGGTGGTAATGTTCATTTCGAATGTGTGCCAGTTAACAAAAGTGTTGTCACAATTAAACTTCAAGTTACAGAAAGGGAATTTCTCTTTTCTGTGCATATACACCTAACAACTATTAGTATTATTTCAACATAGTCCTGGCCTACTGAATAAGCTACCACTACAGGTCAAATAGCGTACTACCTTGGCTCCTGGCCTACTGAATAAGCTACCACTACAGGTCAAATAACATACTACCTTGGCTTCCTATGAGGCTAGTTTTGATAACTGGATGAGTAGTCTAACATTTACACCATGGTTATCCTGTACAGCCTTGCTAAATTTGATGGGTGAGCACTAAGTATTAAAAAAGGATCTGCTTAAAGGTGTATACGGCTAGGCATCTTATAATCCTCATGATCGCTTGCCTCATCTGTTCCTATATTCAGCACAACAATGCTCAAGAGAGTATGTGGTATGAGAACATCAGAGCAAAGGTTAAAAACTAACTTTGCCATGACATCATTAGACTGGAGGCTGTATATTCTGGCCAATCTGGTTAAGAGAGATGTCAGTTGATCACATTTTGATATTCAGTTGAATCAGATGTTTTTAATAGTGTTTGGACAGGTGCATAAACCATAAACATTTAGCAACGGTGCCCTTAGAATACCTAGTCAATATCTCCATGTGCAATGGGTTACATTTTCACCTTTAGAAGACCTCCGTCTACATACAAGGGAAGGTCATCAACTTGGAGTCTGAAAGGATCTTGCTGAAGACCACAATAACTGACAATGAGCAAAGTGGGCAAAATGTGGCCAGTAATTGTCATGGAAGTAAGTCTAGGACCTGCTGATAGACACCAGCTGTAAGAGAAGTTGGCAGGTCAACTGTCAGAGTGTTAT
This sequence comes from Protopterus annectens, assembly GCF_019279795.1. Taxonomy (NCBI): domain Eukaryota; kingdom Metazoa; phylum Chordata; order Ceratodontiformes; family Protopteridae; genus Protopterus; species Protopterus annectens. Next base: position 1,309,789,221 of record NC_056731.1, on the reverse strand, counting down.
GTAAGCTCTTGACTCCTGAATGATTTGATGAGAAAGTTCATCCTAAAATGTTTTACATAAATCATGTTCAGAATGCATGTCTCAAATTCTTATATCAAAGCAATTATGACTTACTAAACAATATAACACAACAGATTTTTATAAGACATCTATAATGTTTATAACATCAACATGAGGATATTATATTTTATATTTATTACACAAAATTATATTTTTCCTTACATAGACAATGAATATATTTAGAGAAAGGATATAGCTCTGTAATCTTACATAATAGATGTTTAGCATTACCATCAAATTTAGATATCTGGAAACTTTCCAAAGTTACATGAAAAGATATTGTTGCTCTCTAGAGTTTGAAAATGTTTCTCAAAATATTAATATATTTTACTATACTTCTAAACAACTTGTGACATACAAGATACTGTACTTATTAGATGCCAAGTTGCCAAGTATCTGTGCCCATTTGCTTTATCACAATGCACTTTGGAAAGACATTTGTTCACATGCAGCTGACACAGTTTTGATAATATTCAGGTTGATGTGAAATGATTGTTCATATCTATAATTACTGATAAAAAAAACAAAACCCTCTCTGAATGAGTTCGGGTTCATACCAACAACCTCCTTGACTTATTTTCTCAACTACCCCATGCAGGATTTTTTATTGGAGTGTTAGAGTCACACTCAACTTTGATCCTAGAAAATCAGAAAGCTTTGAGTCAGGGTAACTGTATTCATTTTCCATTATTAACACTGCAGTGCAACATAAGAAGTTTACTGCACTACAGATTGTGCTAGTCTGCTTATCTGTCATCCATCACATCGTCATATCTTTACCTACTATCTAGTATAACATACTACATTAACAAATGAAAATACCTATAACCAATATAGCAAAAACAGTTGGTAGATTTGAGTCTTGTATTTTACACCTTTGATTTGGAGGGCTGTACATACAGATGTTCAACATTTTGGCACATACTTATCTTTTGTCCCATGACTGACCACTGATCAGCTGAATGCACAGTTATACTATTGATCTTTACACAAAATAATTTTAGCAAATACAATACGCATACCTACCTGTTGTAGTGAGTAACAATTGTCAGTCTTCTCTCCATAGCAAGTGTCAGAAGTGCTCTGCCCTATGTTCTGCTCATTCATGTGGCAGCACAGTTTTCCTAAGAACTGCATCATCCATGCACATCTACATATGTGAAGCAACTATCAGCCATTACAGGCAGCATGTTATATGAGGTGCGGTGCTCATGGTTGTTGTGCCATGACACATATGTTTGTGTGTGAACCATTGCACATTTGCTGCATGTATCTAGATAAAACAGATACTACTGCATAGGTATAGCATATCTCATCATGAATATAGCAGGTGTGTGTTGAAGAGAACCACCTGCTCTCTTCTGATGTATTTCAGCATTACATGATATAGATAGTCACAGCCAGGGAAAAAGAGATCTAGCAGATTGTGGTAATGGCTGTCAATATGTAAAAGGTCAAACAGGTAATTGGGACCATACCTCTCGACTGTACAGATTTTCGCAGAATGTCCAGATTCTTGCCACATATTTTTTGGTCTGCTTTTCATAAATTTCTGGTTTTCTGATAAATAATTAGCAAGTCATTAAAGATTAAAGTCAGAAAATAATGACAGAGCTTTAGGTTTCAGACTTCATACTCTTCTGAAAATTCATGCTATGCAAAACCTGCTATGCTATCAACTTTTAAGATTTTAAGAGCAATATTTAAAACATGTCCATATCTTTGGGCCTTTGTCCCTTATTATTTATGGCTTTGTGCAGATTTCTTGCTCTAACAGGTTAAGATGTATGATCGGAATAGCCATACATCATTTAAACCTGGAGATCTCTTACGTGAGGCAGCATATGTAGCTAGTAGAAGACATGATACAGAATTATACAGTGCCAAAAAACTGCATTATATAAGGCACTGCAACACCACACTGACCAGTCAATGCATTAAAATCTCCCAATAATACTGGTCCATCATCAGTAATTCATATCCCACATTCATTACTCATGAACAGGTTTTTGTTGAAAGTATTTGAGTGCTGCTAGTCCTAACTGGAAGAATTCTGATGTAATGGTGTGGGGGAGAGTTTCCTAGGTAGGTTCATATATAGTGGTTTTATCTGCTTCACTATTGTCTGTTTCAGTGTGCTCCTTAGTAGAAGTTACATGAACTGGAAGAAGGTAAACAGTTGATACCAGATGGCATGGGCTGAATTTGTTTTTGCTTCTCCATGTTGCCTTCTCTTGCTGTTTTGCAGGGATCTATGTGGCCTCACCTTATATGCTCATCTTCACAAAAGATATAACTATTCTATTACCGAAGAAGGTGCTGCATGAAGAATTCTGACCAGGATGTTTGATTGTAATGAGCTGAAAGAAGAAAAATAAGGGGAAAAGAAAGATTAGACAGCTACTTGTTAGTTACCCAAGTAGCTCCCCCATCTTTATACATTTACAGAAAAGTAAAGCAATTTAGTTTAGTAGCTGGCCATTTAAGCAATAACCAACTTGTTGGTGTGAGTATATTGAGGATTCAGCCATGATTGGTGTGGCTTGATCATGAGGGTGAAGTCTGATTGATTAAACAAATCCAGCTTGTGGGTAAATCCTTATATACTCCTACCCACAAGTCAATTATTGCTATTATACAGTGACATAATTTAAGAAATCAATTCATTGTTTTGCGTTTGTTGATGTACTTCACATGAGTATGGTACTTACATTCCCATGCTTGCACAGTACATCAGTACTCTTGACAACAAGCAATAGAGAAAGGAAGATCTCATTTTCTCTTTTTTTTAACTATAAAATACAGACAGCTTCGACGTATGAGAAAGACAGGGCAGAAATAGGTATGTCTCTTTAGATTTGCAAAAATGTACGTTATTTTCCATTTGCTCTGCCATTCCATAAGTACCTCTCAAACTCTTAGTTCAAGAAATGTGGACAGAGCCTTACATAACAGGGAACAAAGGCCCCAAAATAGGGACTACTTATAAATGTTGCTCTTATAAACTTAGAAAGCTGCTAGAATCGCAAGAATTGTCTTAGCGAGCATTGTCTGAAGGATATGAATTCTGAAATTGAAATGCATTTCATTATTTAGTGACTTCAGTCTTAGAGTGATTTATCAGAAAACCACACATTTTATGAGGAACAGACCAAAGGTTTGAGGCAAATATCTGGCCATTTTGTGAACTTCTGGACTATTGAGACATATGCCTCCGTAGCAGATACCAGTAGAATAAAGTCTAACTAATCAACGGTACTTCAGCAACTGGACTTTTTTCTGTTGGTATACTCTCAATTTACAGTGGGCACTGGGTAGGCTGACCAATCAGCATGCACATTTGAGAAGAATAATGAGCTATCATTGCATAATTATAATTGAATTGGCTGGCACATTGGTGTAACAGTTAGTATTGCTGACGAACATTGCTTGATAGTTTAAATTACCTCCTATGTGGAATTTGCATGCTATCTTAGTATCTCCACAGATTTTTACAGTGTCTCCAGGTTCTTCTAGTCTGCAAAGACAGGTAACTGAGAACGTGGGAGGGTTTATATTCCTATCTAGGTGTATTTGTTGTGTGACTGTGGATGTGAGTGTCATGTGATGGATTATCATCTTAACAGGATGGATTCCTTTTATTCTCTCTGACGTATATTAGGGAAGGCAGCAGCTGCCCATGTCCCTGAAATGGATAAACAGGGAATGAAAATGAGTGAATGTTGAAGTGAAAGAATAAATGAGTGAATATGAAGCTGGTGCCTTTATTTCTTGCCATGCATGAATCTTCTGTGTGTGTGTGTATGTGTGTGTGTGTGTGTGTGTGTGTGTGTGTGTGTGTGTGTGTGTGTGCGCGCATCTGTGTGAGTGTGTCTGCATCTGTAATGTCTGTAATCCCACAATTTAAAATAAAAATAAAATAAAAAAGGTTTTTGGCCCATTCTCTGACCTGTTCATAGGTTCATAGGTTCATACTAGGCTATCTGCCCTAGGGCATTTATAAGCCTAGCCAGAGTGTGTTTGGCTTTCGCCACCCATTTTAAATTAATTTTGCTATGCCCTTTTTCGAGGTTAGTATACTGTTCCTCTGTCTAACAGTGACACAGAAGTGATACCCGGGGTAAACCTACGATCTCCCATCCACTCATCAAGATTCCTCTTGAAGAGAGTCAATGAGGGACTCTGCCTAACCTGGACTGGGATTTTATTCCAGAGTGAAGGGAGCCTCTGGGTTATGAATTTGTCCCTCCAGCATGTCCTATTTATTTCAGTGCTGAGGATCAAGTCCCTCAAGTGCGTAGCTCGATGGGATTTGGATTTTCTGAGATGCAGCATGTCCATTAATTCCGGGTTGGACATGGCTTTATACATCAGGCACAGATCGCCTCTGAGCAGGCGGTATGCCACTGAGTAGAACTGGAGTTTCTTTAACCGGGCAGCATATGGCATCTGTTTGAGCCCTTTGATCCTCTTGGTGAGGTAATTTTGGGGTCTTTCCAGTTGCTGCAGGCTTCTGGTAAGGTACATCCCAAAAGGGGCATTGTACTCAATTATGGGCCTGATGAGGGATGAGTAAAGAGGCACGATGACCTCCCCTGATCTAGATGTGAATCCGTTCATGATTAGGTGGGCTATATAAAATGTTTTTCTAACCACTTTGGCCACGTGGTTGTCAAATGAGAGATTGCTATCAACTTGGGTCCCCAGGTCCCTAATTACTTCTTCTGTACTTAAGGGATTACCACCTATGTGGTAATTTGTGGGCACTTTGTTTTTGCCAAAGGGGATGACTATACACTATTGGCGTTTAGCTTGAGGCTATAGCTCTGGCACCAGTTGTCTGTTTCTATGAGGCCCTTTTGGAGGGTGCTTGTGTCAGCTGGAGAGTCGATTATGGTGCCCAGTTTGCAGTCATCTGCTAACTTGGTCAGCCACAGTCCTTCCGTGTTGGCCTGTACCTCCGAGAAATATATACCGAACAAGAGAGGTCCCAGGACTGAGCCTTGTGGGATGCCACTTGTAACTGGTTTGGAGTCTGACATGGCTCCAGCAATTCAAATCATGTGGGTTCTGTCCTTGAGACAGTTTGCAACCCATCTAGTGACATAGGGGTTTATATTTAAGCTGGTGAGCTTATCTATAATGCCCGAGTAGGGTACTGTATCGAAGGCTTTTGCGAGGTCCAGGTAGGCTGTGTGGACCACCTTCCCCTCGTCAATGGCCTTGGTGACTGTTTCAAAGAAATCAACCAGGTTTAAGAGGCAGGATCTGCCCTTAACAAAGCTGAACTGGATAGGATCCAGTGTCTGTAGGTTCCCAATATCTTTATTTATGAGGTCCATGATGATCCTTTCCATAGCTTTGCAGACCAAGCTAGTCAGGCTTATGGGGCAATAGTTTCCAGGATCCGTTGAGGCACCACCTTTGTGGAGAGGGACCACTGTTGCTGTACACCACTCTTTGGGTACATATCCTGTAGTAAGGCTATGATTGAACAGTAGTTTTCTGTTTGGATTTAGCTCTTCTTGCAGTTCATGTAGGATGCAGCCCGGGACACTGTCTGGTCCCACTGATGCTGTGTTTTTTGCTTTGGAGATGGCAGCTCTTACCTGAGCATCTGAGATGTCAGGGGGGCAGCACTCTGCTGAGATAGATATTTGCCCTTTTGGTGGGGGGGGGTTTGCACTGAACCTGTCAGCTAGGATGTTGGCAATGTCTGTGAGTTCAGTGTATTTTTGTCATTTTGGACTAATTCCGAGCATATCTGGGAATTTCCACCCAGGTTCCTAACATAACTCAAGAAAGCCTTGTGGTTATCCTTAGTGTCCTGTGCAATTTTTCTCTCGAAGCTGGCCTTAGATGATTTTATGAGTGCCCATAGTTTTTTGCTAATACTGATCAGAGATGTCTTCCCTTTTTGGGATTTTGCTCTATCATGTAGTAGCTTCCTCCTTCTATTGTATAGTTTGTTTATGGCTGGGGTCCACCAGACAGGACGTCTGCCTTTGGAGGATTGGGTCTTGGTTTTATTTGGGATTGCATGATCCATGCATTCCTGAAGGTGTTCATAGAATATGTTTATAAAGGATTCTGCGGTCTGAGCCGTATTTTCCACAGGCCCAGGGGCTTTGAAGGATTCTACCTCGGTTTTGAGGTGTGTGAAATTTGCTTTGGAGAAGTTTTTCACTGTGGTTTTTAGGGCAGGGGTTGGAGTCGGGATGTGAATATCCAGTGAGATTAGTTTATGGTCTGATCTTACCAGTGAGGGATACACTTCTGGTCTGGAGCATAGAGTCCCCATGTTGGTGATGATCAAGTCCAGTATGTTTTCCCCTCTTGTGGGAGTGGTAACAAGTTGTTCCATGGCATTTGAGTTGATAAATTCTAGGAACCTTTGGGCTAGGTGTTGGAGCTAGAGTAATGCTCCCAGTCTATTATTGGGTAGTTGACGTCGCCCAATATAATGGTGTTTGGAGAGACCTTCATATTTTCCAGTGTTCTCAGGAAGGCTGAGTGGGGTTCCTGGGTTTGGGAGGGTGGTCTGTAGCAGGCTATAAACTGGAAGGCAGTTTTACCCACTGTTAGTTGCACATGGATAGTCTCTGATGCTTCATGCTGTGCCACCAACCTGGAAGTGTGGGTATCTTTGATGAATATTGATACTCCCCCTCCTTTTGTGGTTCGGTCCAAGTTTTGGGGCCAAAAAGCATGGTATGAGGTATAACCTGGTAGTGCTGGGGTCCTCTTGGGAGCCTTGAACCAGGTTTCTGTTACTGCACAGATATCAATGTTCTCCATGCTAAGGAGAGTTTTGAGTGCATGCATCTTGAGGTTTAGACTTCTGGCATTGAGTAGCATTACTCTTAGTTTCTTATCCCTTGTGATACCTATGGAGGTGGGATTGTCTTTTGAGCCTTGCCTAAAAAAGGCACTATGGGGGTAGTGAGAGCTTTTGCTAATATCCGAAAGCCCAGAGGTGACAGGTGCAAGCCGTCCCTAGCGAAGCATCGTGGCTTGTCGAGCATGTCATCCCAGGCTGAAAGGCATTGGATCCCCTTTGAATGACACCAATACTTAAGCCAATTGTTGAAATTGATCATCTTGTCTTCATATTGTAGCATCATTCTTGGTGAGGGTAAGATGCTACTCAAGGTCAGGGTCATACCGGCCTGGGCTACATGCTCAGAGAGCTCCTCTATGTCTCTTTTCATGTAGTCCAGGGAGGTACGTCTCAGGTCATTCACAACAGCATGGACAATGACTGAGTCATATTTGTACTTGCCTTGGAGTGTCCTGAGTGCTTGTGTTATGTGGTGGATCCTAGCACCCGACAGGCAGCTCACCGTGACCTTCTTGTTCAGCCTGGTGAGCGGGATGTCAGTGTGCCTGACGATAGAGTCACCTATTACAAGTGTATCAGGTGTGTTGTTTAGCCTTAAGGGCTGTGACTGTTCGGCACACTGGCTTTGTGAGCTATGTGTTGCACGTGTTTTGTTTTGGGGTAGCGGTTGCTTGGGTGTCTGCTTTGGAGGTCTCTGCTGCTTAGGCAGATTTTTATTTAGAGCCTCTGAGTATGTTTTTGTGTGTTTATGTGTTTGGTTTGCTGTCGTGGTAGGTCTATGTGAGACTGGAATTGTAGTGAGTGTGGTTTCCTTCTCTTCCTGACTGGTTTTGCCAGTACTGAGTTGAGAGAGCTTAGCCTCCAGTATGGCTATATGGTTGCATCTCTCACATGTGTTGGAATTTGTTGGGAGGAGGAGAGGGTTGTCTGTGTACATGAGGCAGTTGTAACATTGCCTCAAGATTTCCAGATTCACCAGCTGGACCAGAGAAGAGATTGACAACTGACCTTTGGACATGCTAGAATAGTATTGGGAATTCCTTTATAATTGAAAAAAAAAGAGCCTATGGGGAACAAGGTACTCAAGGGGAGTTTGTGAGGGTGTAGTGCTTTTAATTTTTTAGTGCTGACTTATATAATTGCTTTAGTGAGCAAGTGCCAGGTAACTTAAATGCAATGTGTTACAGGTAACTTAAATGCAAAAATGACAAACAGTAACTTTCTTTAAAGTGAAACAAGGAAATAAGTACAGTAAGCAATGCAGATATCACTAGGGATCCACAGAAGCGCTGAAAGGCCGCGTTTAGGTGGAATTAGCATTTCAGGGAAATAACAAGCAAACAAACAACAAGCATACAAACAAAGCTAGATTCAGCAGGTGTGGATCTATTCTATGCTACAGCAAACAAGGTATACCAATTTCAGTAAGAAACAGTTCAAACATGCAGGCACTATAAGCCTTTAACCAGAAATTCCCAGCTCAGAAGGGCAGAGTCCAGCCTCTCCTCCCACAAGAGCGCAGACCACTAACCCTTTTAATGTAAAATAACTGGCCTGAAGCCCAAGTGCTTAAACCAGAATTAATACACTTTTAGAATAACAGACACTGAGCCCTCAGTCAGCAGTTCCCAACTTAGAAGGATGTAAGCTACCTGTCCTGCCACCACAGTGCAGGCCACAAACCTTCCTAATGTAAAACAACTGGTCTGAAGCCCAAGTGCTTAATCCAAAAGACTTAGAATGATAGCTACACTTTAATCAAGTTACTACCAAGCAGTAATAAATACAATTTAATACTTTAAAGAATGCCTGGATTAGTGCTCAAGTTATACAAACAAAGCTAGATTCAGCAGGCCTGGATCTAGTCTATGCTACAGCAAACAAGGTGTACCAATTTCAGTAAGAAGCAGTTCAAATATGCAGGCACTATAAGCCTTTAACCAGAAATTCCCAGCTCAGAAGGGCAGAGTCCAGCCTCTCCTCCCACAAGAGTGCAGACCACAAACTCTTTTAATGTAAAATAACTGGCCTGAAGCCCAAGTGCTTAAACCAGAATTAATACACTTTTAGAATAACAGATACTGAGCCCTCAATCAGCAGTTCCCAACTTAGAAGGATGTAAGCTACCTGTTCTGCCACTACAGTGCAGACCACAAACCTTCTTAATGTAAAACAACTGGTCTGAAGCCCAAGTACTTAAACTAAAAGGCTTAGAATGAGTTACACCAAGCAGTAATAAATACAATTGAGTACTTTTAAGATGACGCAAAAGCAAAATAAAGTAGGAAGAAACACGAATACAGTAAAAGCAGATAATTTTTGAGTGAGCAAATGAGATGGGCCCAGGAGTTACAGGACAGAAACAAGTGCAAATGCAGGCCTTTAAATCAGAAAGTTGAGAGAGATGGAAGACTGCCCAAACGGCCAATAACTACAAATTCTGGGCCAGAACCACTCCTTATGTGGTAGACATGTTACCTAGTCTTACCACTCCCACTGATAAGCTAGAAGGCTTCCCTCCAACACAGAAAGGCTTGGGGGGCTCAGAAGCTTACAAATAGTCCTGGATACAGCAAATCTGTATCTGGAACACTAATTACAGGAAAGGTAGGAAACAGGCTTACAATTTTTTTTCTCAGAAAAGTAGCAAAAACAGTAGTAAAAACAATTCACATGCAGTGCAGGCTGGCACACTTGAGTACGTAGCAATATTAGTCCTCACACAGTTTGAAAAAATGTAATTAAATTAAAAAAGGACTAAAAGCAAGTGCAGAAAGGGTTTTTTAGGTAGAATGCGGTAAAGAGATGGGACTGGGGGAGTGTCCTAGATCAAATCTACAGTGGGGCGGGCACTGCAAAAGCCACCAAATTTAAACTACAACCAAGAAGAAGGAGGGGGGGGTTTCAACAGAGATGTGAGGAATCAGAGTGCAAATTATAAAACAAAAAAAATATATACTGATCTCTGTATATTTGCAGATCAGTAAGACAACAGATATCTAAGCAACGATTTAGCTCTATAATACAGAAAATATACCCAGCTCTATATATTTGCAGATAGTCTTGTAAGGCTGTCTCTCAACACACAGGTTCCACTTTAAATGCAGGCTGCTGCTATTAAGTCAAATTAAGGGAACCTTGAGTTAACAACACACAAGCAATAGAAACCAAAATGAGGGGGGTGGGGTGGGGAAGACAGTTTCAACAGAAATGTGAGGAATCAGAGTGCAAATTATAAAACCAAAAAACATATACTGATCTCTGTATATTTGCAGAACAGTAAGAGAACAGATATCTAAGAAACAATTTAGCTCTATAATACAGAATAATACAGAAAAATATATGTTGTTTCACCTTTGCTTCCTGAGCCTACTTTGATGTTCCATTCCTCAACTCAAGGCGACAAAAAAAAAATCTGAGTTATACCACGCACAAAGCCAATTGTTTACTTCAGTGCTGACTGCAAAATTATTATTTCTGTACATGCATTCAGTAATGCCGGTATAGAAATGAATGCAGATCGTGTCTCCTAACATCTTTCACCTGGGTTGGCTGCCCCCTTCACCTCAAAAAAAAAAAATTGTGGAACAGGTTTCCTGTCACTTAATAACAGAATAATTGATTTGTGATCTGACTGTATTGTAAAAATTCCAAAAATAAGTAAAAGTCCTTGCCTATGTGAATGCCTTTTTTTTCTTTAATAAGCATCACTGTACTGGATATAAAACAAAAGGGACTATCTATAGTATTGAGCATTCAATGGAGAAGCGCATATCCTATGCCATAAGGTGAAACTTCAAAAAACAGCATCAACAATTTATCTACTAAAAAATAAACAAGCACATCAGCAGATTGATTCAAAGGTTTTGACTTTTAAAAATGTTATTTCCTGTTCTTTTCCCCATCTACTCAGTACATCTTTTTATAACAAATGATATAAAAGTTTTAGCATGATTTGTATATTTGAAAAGAACATGTTATAATGGGTAAATGAATTGTGCTTTCATTTCAGTGGTTCTTTGGAGATGGAGCCTAAATTTCAGATTTTTGCCTTTGTCTCTGTAAGATATAAACAATGCATTGTTTGCTTCTGCTAAGTATTGTACTTCTGCTAAAAGTGTTTCTGTTAGTGACTTAGGCCTACTTATTTCAATCTTTTCAAATCCTTCTCTTGAATAACAAGCTGAATCATAAAGAAATCAAGTGAATTTTTATTAAAATAGAAAATAAAAAATGCACGTCAACCAAGAATGTCAGGCATTAATTAAAATTGTAAGTACTTTTCTCCCTTTAGTAATATGAAACTTTAGTAGAAAACATTTACAATAGCCATGCAATGCATAAAACAACAAATCATTTAATTTCTTTCTTAAAAAATGAAATACAGAATGAAGTGCCTAAAAAGTGCATTAATGGTAAAGGTCCTCTTAATGGCATACAGTATTTCATACAGATGATGTGACAGTTTTCTACTAGTTTTCTTGATCTAGGATGCCTGCTATGTAGTACATGTTACAATGTACACAGCTCCCATAATTATTATTAAAGTTTTCTTCTGTAACTTTTCTATTGTTTTTTGCATAAGTATGTCTTTATTTATAAATCTACAAAATCTATAAAATCCACACAGGGGGTGATATACATAGTTGAACTGTTAGCATACATTTCCTTATCACTCCATCTTCTGACAAGCATTTTGAATTAAAGTTCATTTTTGTCTATTCAGGCAAGGGAGTCAACCAGTTACTTTTGCGCAATTGATTTCTTTTGAGTATCTTGCATTTATTCTTTATTGTATTCTTAATGTGGTTTGAATCTCTATTAAACATCATAGAACAAGCTGAATGAAAGTTTGCCCTTTTATTAGAATGATAACCTCATAAAAACTTAAAATGCTATTCATGATGGAAAGGTGGGTATGCCCCTCCTAGGAAAGGTAGAGGCAGTGTCAGGAATGTGCAAATGAAGTACGTAGAGATTCCACCCAGTAGCAGATTGGAAAAAGGGTGTAATGCTTTTTTTAGAGTGGGTGAGTGGCTTACCAATGTCATTTCTTTGTGGAAGTGAGGAGTGGTTCAGTGTGGTCTGCCCATTTCATGTCCAACTTACAGGATATCCCAATGCTGTCATGGAGGAATGGAACACAGTGGGGATGACACTCCCATGGTAGCAGTATGACATGGACCCAGGATGTCTTGATCTACTTGCTGGCCCTAACCCCTAGTGGAGTCCAGAAGAGGCAAGGAGAGCTACTGGAGTTCATTGATAGTCAGTTGTGTGGGAGATAAAACAGTTAAGAAATAAAGTTCTTGGTGTCTAATCTTGGGCTATAATTGAAACCTTTTTCTGTTAGATATATTTAAAGATATCTTCTACAAAAGTAGTTTCATAACTCCTGTCCAAAATAATGTTTTGAGTTTAAATAACTATTTGGTAAAGGTTTCTTCAGTACTGCTTCGCCTGGCCAGCCATATAGCTTGCCCTTTGAAATCTTTTCTTTATATTACAAGGGTGTCTACTATCTGTATGCAAGTCAGCATTCAAAAGTGGTTGCTTCCTGCATGCTTTAAAACACAAATATTTACTCTCCTTTACAGCATAAATTATTTTCTGTATACAAAATAATCCCCTAGAATATGTGTGAATGACTGTAAATGAAAAATGCAATAGTATAGTTCAAGTATTTCTTGCTACACACATAAAATATTAATAATTACTCTCCTTCAATGTAGATTTTTGTGTATAAGTATAATCCTCTAGACTCTGTTCAAGTATCTGTATGTAACAAAAGAAAAAAAGAAATAGAGTTCTACAAATTTAACAAATACATCAATAGCCTTTTCCACTGTCCACACAAACAAAATAAATAAATTATGAATGATGTTTATAAAAATTGTATGTTGCCTGAAAATGGACAATAATCAATATGTTTTACCATTCATCTAAAATGGTAAATACTGTGTCCACAATATCCCCATAGCCTAAACCTGCTCCTGCAACTATTGGTAAAATTAGCATTTATTAAACACAAATAGAATTAGTTGAAATATACTTCATGAATACACATGAGTCTCCACTTCTCTGTCAAATAAATTTGATGAATTGCTAAAGTAACTCATTAGCATATCAATCCCTTCATTTTGCAGAATAGAAGACTACAACGTGACTGCATTTATAGGTGCAAAGGAATATCAATCTGATCATCTAATTTTTTTCATGTCACTTAAATCATTTCAACTAATTGATGCATCTATTCATTATCATTTTAAATCCTGAAAGTATTTCATCTGGTTTAGTTTTACCCCTTGTACAGAATCAGTTGACCTAAATGGGGTGTCCCTTGTTCATATAAACTTAGTATTCAAAATAAAGGCTATAGTCTAGAGCTGTTCACCTGGAAAAAAAAATTATTAAAAAAAACATATAAACCCAGGTTAATTTCAATAGTGCCCAACAGTTCCACAAAGTTTAAATAATTAGTTTGGAATGGTGATTAATCTAGGTGCAAGATGCCTGCCTTTAAGATCCCGCATGTCTGTTTTGCCTTTGACATATATGCAACACTCTGCCTTATAACTAGCCCAACACCTTTGCTCATACATCTCAACTGCTTATTAACTCTTAATTCTTTTAAGTGTTTACATTCTTCTGTATGTAAATTAAAATGAGAATATTTAGGCCAGTATTCATAGTCTGTATCTTTACAACTGTGCAGCAGTTATGTGTGGACAGCAGCACTGCTTGGATATGTAAATAAGGTCAGCAAAATGCAGGTGCAATGAATACAGAAAATGGAAGCAATTTCTGTAATCGTGTCCACTTTTTGTAAAGGTGTAAACTTACAAAGTTTGTCTTTTCATAAGTGCAAATTATTTCACAGACTTGTAAATAGTATATGCTATGGCATACTGGGGTCTATATTATACTCTCGAAAGCCGACAATGTCGAATCTGACATTGTCGACACGAGAATATCAAATGCTCAGAATCTCGAGTGTGTAAATGGAAATCTCTGTAAGGGGAGATTTCCATTTACTGCAATGTAGTGTGGTCTCAGAGTTGGTATATTTAAGTAGCGGGGGGGTGTGGGGTATGCAGGGGGGCTTGCCCCCCTACTTAAACCCATTAGGGTACTTTTTTCTTTTGTCTTTTTATAAGGTCGATGTTTGAAGACATCGACCATATGGTGTGGATCATATGTTGTTCGATGTTTTCAAACATCGATCTTATAATATAGACCCACATATTGCAGGCAAGCATGGCTGAACTGGGTCATTTTGAAAGCATGGTGGAAAAGCTGATAAAGGAAAGGGGTTATAACTTTTTCATACAAGGGTATCCTTTTGTGGATACCCTGATGGTTTCATTAAAGAATAGAAAGGGGGAGATAGGACATACTAAAAAAGGAGAGACAAAACAAAGAGGTGAATGCACAAGGCAAACATTAGGAAGGCTATCTAATAATGCATTAAATCTATTACTAAGTGTGTTCACATCAGTTAAAGAAGGTAATAAATGCCCTCCTTCTTGGAAATACACTCAAATATCACCAATTTTGAAACAAAATTAAAAAAAAACTGATGAGTGTACCTCATAGAGACCCATAAGTTTATGAAATATAGATTTTAAAATATTTATGACAGTTCATGCAAACAGAATAAAACAAATATTGTTGTTATTGATAGAGAACAATCAAACAGGATTCATTAAAAACAGAAATACACAGGACAATATAAAAAGAATTGTGTCCCTTAGTGATTTCATAAATAAAACAAAAAAATAAAATGAATGCCATTTGCTTAGATATTAGCAGTGCATTCGATTCTGTGAATTGGGATTACCTTTGGCTTGCATTGGTGGAGTATGAATAGATCTTCAGCATACATAAAAATAGGATCCTGTTTGTCAGAGCCTATTACCATTACAAAAGGTACAAAACAGGGTTATCCATTTTCTCCTTTGTTATTCATATTAGTAATAGAACCATTAGCAAATGTCATACGTGCAAACCCAAACATTCAAGGAATTCAACTAGATACTGACCTTAAGTTAAAGATCCAACTATTTGCAGACAACATTTTCTTGACTTTAAAAGAAGATAATAACACACTAAAAGAACTATGGAAAGTAAGAAAACAGTTTAAGAAGATTTCTGGACTATCATTTATTTAAAATAAAACCAATATGTTACTGATAAATATAAATAAAGAATCATTAGATAAAGAATATCATAAATATATATCTAGAAATGATACACTCAAATACTTAGGAGTTAAAATTACAAATGACATATACATACAGCAGCGCAACTAAACTATAAAGAGATTTTGGATAATATCAAAGAACTCATATAGAAATGGAATAAGTTATTTTTTTACCATGGAGGAAAGACTATATATAATTAAAACAATTATATTCCTGAAAATTTTGTAATTTAAACAAGCTTGCTCACTACCTCCACCTAAACCATATTTAAAACATTTTGAAGGGTTAACAATAAAATTCTTATGGTATCCTAAAAAACCCAGAGTTGCCCTAAGACATCATTTTGACAAATGGGAAGACGGTGGAATAGGCTTACCAGATTTAGAAGGATATATATATATATATATATATATATATATATATATATATATATATATATACAATTGTCAGCTTCAAAAACAGTTTCAAAGAATATACTTCCAAATATAAAATAATATACACAAAATAATATTATAACTCAGGACTTAGTAACAGTTAAAACAGTAAGAATGGTCTAATTTACTGGCATCAGTTGATAAACACTAATAAAGTACTAATGATAGAGCAAATTGTTAATGAGTTCAACCTTGAAAATAACATGTGGTTAACACTGCAGGGATTAAAACAAACAGTTTTAAACCAACAGGCAATAATGCAGAAGTCTGTTAGGGAAAAGGTTCCTATGTTCATAGAGCAGTTAATAATGCTGATGAAATTTCCCACAAATGGGAAAGGAATTTTATCAGTATTGTACAAATTAGTTAAAGAAACAAGAGTTCAGAATAAATAAAATATATGGAAATACTATGAAACAATTAAAAGTAAAAAAACAAATTCTTATATCACCAAAACTAACATCTTTATCACTATATTGGCAGGTTTTCACATGGCAATTTATACATAGAACATACTTAGCACCACACAAATTAGAACTAGTATATAATAAAGAAAATAGATGTTGGAGGTGTAAGTCACAATCAATAGCCAATTGGCAACTCATGTTCTATAAATGCGATTTACTTAAACAATATTGAGAAAGTATTAACTATTTGTTACAGGCACTATTCACTGATAATTTTCAACTTACAAAATCTCTAGTTTTGTTGAATAAACATGTGCCATCTTGTGTTCCAAGGCAAAAATATGTAATTTTGTGATCTCTCCTTGCTATTACAAGGAAAAATATTACACAAAACTGGAAAGCTGTAACTCCTCCCAATTTTAAACATTTCAAGAAAATGGTTTTATTAGTCTTGCAGTTGGAATTGAAAACAATTGAGGAAAGAACAGAACAACCTACTTCCTTAAGCATTTTCTGGCAGAAAGTAAATCAAGTGCTGGAAACAGAAGACTGTAATAAATTATAATCTTATTCAAAGATACATTCAAGAAAACAAAGTTTTTTCAAGTATAGACATCACTATGTAAATAGTTGGTTTTGTAATTTTTGTTTTTGGAATTGTTTCCCCAATTTAAGCTTTGACTATGTAAATATTTCTTTGATATACATACTGTATATATGTTTATGTTTCTGAAAATCAATAAAATGTTATTCAGTAAGAAGGTTTCAGCTGGAGTAGGTGGAAGTGGACGGGCAGTATGTTTCTGTTGGGGGATAATCCCCTATTTTTTCAGAACTTGTTATAACAGGGTAGCGAGGGTGGGGAATAGAGAAGTGGGTGAAGGAGAAATGGTAAGAGTAAAAGAGCTGTAGAAGTACCATCTGTAATCCCAGTTCACCGAACCTCAAACATGTCTACTGCCAGATGGTGTAACAGTGGAGGACCTCAAATGTTGAAGGTTAGGGGCCTGTGTTAGTATAGTGGTCAGCACCAACTGAGTGAGCATGCCTTCTATATGCTGAAGAGGGGCTTTGACTGACTGAATTCTTCTGTCCACTACCTCTCCCAGTACATACTCAACCAAACATGCCCGAGTACCTGCAGGACCAACATCTTACATTCCCACCCTGTGTGGACATCCCCAGATGGACAGAGGGTGATCTGTCCCTTTCCTGAGAGGTACATGCTTGGTCTGCTCCTGAGGGATTTGAACCTGTAAAAAAGAAAAAAAAAATGGGAGATAAGCCAACAAAAGGGAATGAAATGCATAAACAAAATAAGAAAAAAGTGAAAAAAAAATAAAAGAGTGGGGTGAGAGAAAGCAGGAAAAACACAATAAATCCACACAATACTGTTTTAGTTCAATGTAACAATATAATAAAACACTGCAGAAAATATCTTTATTGAAGTAAATGTGTGCATGTGAAGTGCATATGCTTACAACTGGGGTAATGTTTGGGGAAGTGTTCATGCACCTGTGAAGAATGTTTAAGAGTACTGCTTAAGAATATTGGTGATGCATTGAAATGGCAAGGGCTTTTGTAATTCTGCAGGGTTGTATTTTTAAATTATGTACTTTACAAACAGAGTTTACAGTTCCCAGACAACAATCTGAAAAGAAGACAATATTAATTATTGCAGTTAATCAAGGTAACAAATCAAGAGTATAACACATTTGTCTTGATCTGTGAAGTTTTTAGTTGCATTTGTTTCTTTCTTCTGTGAATGTATAACAACATTGTCTACAGATGTATTATTGAAATCAGTTTTAGTTTTATTACTCTTCCTGATACCCTGGATTCCATATAATAATTTGTACTATGCACAGTTAAGCAATAAATACCCTTTGGACACCTGGATAACTTGATGGGGAAAAGAAAATACACCCTGGGATTCCATCTGTGTCCGTGCTGGACATGGGCATTGGGTGCTGACTTGTTGGAACATGGGCTAAATTCTTGGCTAGGCTTTTAAGGGCCTCAGGGCCAATAGTCTAGTAACTTCCTATGATACTATGACATCTGTTATACTTACAAGAAGACTCAACCAGACATTGAGTTGGTCTTCTGTTGTTGGCTATTATACTGTATCTCTTCCTCAGCAGTAGGTAAAAGAGAAAAAGATAATCGTGTTTATCTGTATTTGAATTTATTCCACATATAAACATAATTATGTCTTATATTCTCTGTAAGCATTTCTTCTTTCTCTTTTTTTTCACATTTCAACTGTTTTATACATACACGTGTATGCATTATTACAATACTTTACTTAATATTCTATTGAATTCTGGAAGATAGTAGAGAAATATGAAATGATTCTTGTTTTTGGTTTTAAAAAATTCACATAACACTCTGTGGAATAGCTGAATTGCAAATGTTGAAATGTATCAATCCAAAGAACTGTGCATTTCCTTTTCTGCAGAAGTGTGTCTGATGTATAGTAAGTAACAGTGAGGTAAAATAGCATGTGCTCTGAAAACTTCTGTGATGTTTATTCTTTCAGCAAAGCACCTCCCACTCCCCTCCCCATCATGCATTCTAACTAGGGTGTGATGAGTGTCATTGCAGCCATATTGTAAATGCAACTAGAAGTAAACTTATGAACATACAAGCTAAGCAATCATTTTTACTTGCATTTAGGTATCTGTCTTCATGTAATATTTATCTGTTACCATTTTTTCCTTTTTTTTTCAATAATAAATCTTATTCTTTTCCAATTGTAATACAATACTACAACATATGTACATTATATACATGAATGCTTCCAACAGTTACATAAGATCATTATACATTAAGATAAAATTCTAAAAAGGTATTAAAAAAGAAAAAAGAGAAACAAAAAAAGATCTAATGTCAATATAAGGTTTATCTATACTAATCTCCATATTAAGTATGTACTTCCCGGGGAAAAGTGGATTAGAACATTAAGCTAACACAATGTTAAAGATTTGCTCCCATATTTTAGTATTATTTATATTTTTCTTATGATCTTTAATTAGTAATTTATGTGCTAAAATATGTTTTATCGCTACACTTTTAAAGTTTTCCCATGAAGTCAAAGATGGATTCAGCCAATTTGTAGCTATATAAAGCTTCATTAACAAGAAAATATTTATGAGTATGATCATTTGGGATATGTTCAAGTTATTCGGAGGAATATGAAGAATCATAAATTCCCAAGAAAGTGTGGACTGTTGATAACCCATTTCTTGTAATTGAATTTTTAGAGAATTCCAAAGTTTGAATATACATTTACGGCTCCAGAACATGTGTAAAAGGTCAGAGGTTTGATCGATACAATATGGACATTTAGGTGAATTTTTCGAGTTGAATGTATGTAAGCTGAGGTGAGTGTAGTAAGCGTTGTTAAATATCATCAGCTGAGTAAATAATAACTTTTGAAGCAATACTGATTTTAAAGTTAAATTAATTGCTTTCAATATTTTTTTGCTTTCAATATTTTATTATCATCAATCAGTAATAGTTTATCCTTCCAGTATTTGGATAAAAGTATTTGGTTATTATATTTCACATCTTTTATCAAATTATATGAAGCCGTTATATATTTGAAGTCCTGCATAAGAGTTTGCCATAAATTTGAACAAATGGTTAAGTCTTCTTCTTTAATTTTAAAATTACTAAAATAAGTTATTGAAAGATCCTTTAATTTTCTCATTATAATTAAATAAGAGTTAGGAAGGCTCATCTCTCTTAACATGTCGTGTATTGAGATACCAAGAAAGGGATATAAATCAAGTATGGTTAGATCAATTATAAGTGGGAACTTTTTAAGATCTATCAATTGATTACCGATTTTCAAATTCGGGTTCTTGTGAAATGAATGGAAAGTCATCATATACTGTAAGAGATTTAGTGGTTTAAACAGGTTTTGTATTGATATTATATATAATCTAATATGTTCCATCAAAGCGTATATTTTAAAGGTATCTTTATTTAAAAAAGGTAATGCCTTAAAATTAATACCCAATTTAACAGCATGTTTGTAATTCAGAATCAACCACTTGGGTGACCATTTAGTACTGGACTTGTCAAAGTTAACCACTCTTAGAATTCTATTAGCATTTATTATTAAATAATATGCTTCAAAATTCGGTAATTCTAAACCCCCCCCTTATTTTTCGGAGTCATCAGTTTATCATAAGATATTCTAGTTTTCCTAGGTTTCCATACAAATCTACCTAATTCTGTATGAAGTTGTTTAAAGAATTTCCTAGAAATTGAGACTTGAGTAGCTCGAAAAATATATAATATTCTAGGGAGTACATTCATTTTAATAAGTCTTTGCCATTATTGGTAATTTCAGATTATTCCATCTTTTTAAATCAGACAGCATATGATCCCAAATTAGCTTAACATTGTTCGCATAAAAGTCTCTATTATCTGTTGAGAAAACTATACCCAAATATTTTATTTTTTCTTCGGATTTAAGCTGACCTATCAATGGTAAAAGCGAGAAGGGTGTAGGCGTCTTTAAGGGAAATAAGTTGTTTTTTTTAAAGTTTATTTTGTAATTAGATATTTCTGCAAAATCTTCCACTGCCTTTAATATTTTCTTAGTATCTGAAACAGGCGTCATACAATAAATATTAAGATCATCAGCAAAAGCCTCCATAGATATTTTCGTACCATATACTATTGGAGCATTATGATAAATATTTTGCTTAATATGTAAAAATAGTGGTTCTAAATATAAGTTGAATAATATAGGAGATAGCGGACATCCTTGACGGGTACCATTCTTAATTTGTATTCTTTTTTGAGAAATTTTTATTAATATATAAAGTTGTATAGGGATTATTATATAACTTTTTTAATGTTCAAATGAAATCTTGGGGTATATTAAAATATGATAAAATATCAAACAAAAATTTTAAATTAACGCTATCGAAAGCTTTTTGAGCATCAATTATGAGTGCGTAAACATTAAGATTTTTATGAGTGGCATAAGAAATGAGTGTATGAAGTGATAACGTATTGTCAGTAGTTTGTCTGCCATTTATAAAGCCAGCTTGTTCATCAGATATTATTAGGTTTATTACCTTCTTCAATCTATTGGCTAAAATAGATGTCATAATTTTCATGTCTATATTTAAAAGTGAAATGGGTCTATAGTTATCCGGATTTTGAAGATCTTCATTCTCTTTAGGTATAAGAATTGTTTTCGAAGCATTAAAATGCGGATCATTCATTTTATTATTAATTATATAATTAAATACATGTGGAAGTATTTTACCCAATATATCACAAAAAGTTTTGTAAAATTCAGAAGTCAAACCCTCCGGTCCTGGAGCTTTATGTGACTTCAAATTATTAATTGTATCTGTTATCTCCTCAGAGGAAATTGGTTTGATTAAACTCTCATGAGACTCATCACCAATTTTCGGAAAAATAATCTTCTGCAAAAAAATCGTTATTACTCTTATTTATAAGTAATTCCTGATGTTTGCCATAAATTTGAGAGAATATTAATTCAAAGGTATTCATAATGTCTTCAGTATTGGTATATCTTTTATCATTAAACTGTATTTCAGAAATTTGAGAAGGTATTTTCAATTGATTAATGATACGAGCTAGTGCTTTTGATGGGGTCTGAATATGATTAGCATATTTTACCAGTATTTTCTGTTCATAAAATGACAATTTACTATTTTGTAGCAAAAAAAGATCTTTTTGACATTTTAATAACTCCGTTTCAGTTTGTTTGCTATAGTTCCCAATTAAATCTTGATCTAGTAACTTAATTTTCGTTTCCAATTCTTGTATGTCTCTGGTTTGTATTTTCTTACAATAAGTAGCCTTTTGGAGAAAAATTCCTCTTATTAGTGCTTTGGTCGTTGCCCATTCTATATCAGATGAATGCCGGTGTTTAGAAAGATTAACTAGTAGATGATTGCAGGTCTCTTGAATTTCTTTAATTATATCTTCTTTATTTAATAAATACGGATTTAGAGACCGATTATAACCTCTATGACGCCTACTATTTCTAGTGTCTTTGTTAAAAATTAATGTGATTCTAGAATGATCCGATAAGTGTCGAGCTTGTATAGATACACAGGGATCTAACGTAATTAGTACATCTGAAATTAGAAAAAAATCAATCCTAGACCACATTTTATGACAACTTGAATAAAATGTAAAGTTATTTGAATTTATTTGATTGTTTGTGTATTTAAATGGGTCATATAATTTAAAATCTGTTTTAAGTTCCTTTAATGCTATCACTGCTTGATTATTAAAGGACCTGTGTGAACTTGATTTATCTAATTTGGGATCTTGATATGTATTCCAATCACCTCCTATTATTATATAACAATTATTACATTGATTCAGGATAAAATAAAGTGATGCTATAAAAAGTTGTTGATTGGTACATGGGGCATATATATTAATAAGTGCCACAGGTTTATCATAAAGTGTAGATGAGAGAATCACATAACACCATCTTCCCTCTTTGTCTATTTTAAAATCTAGAATTTTCTCTTGATATATGATTTTTAATGATAATAGCCACTCCTGCACTATTAGTTGTCCCTTCTGAAGCTACCACCTCTCTAATCCAGTTCTTACCTTTAAGGACAGCACATTGGTCATTGGTCAAGTGGGTTTCTTGTAATAAGATAAAATATGCCTTTGATTGGAAAAATAAATGAAAAAATAATTTCCTTTTTTTCATTTTCTGGAGCCCTTTAGTATTCCATGAGTCTATTATCCACATACTAAGATCTTTAATTCGTTTAAGGATATTTTAAAATTGAGAAACAGTACTAAATTCGAGTATAATAGTACAATATATATTGTCTGGAAGCAATCTTGACATCCCATCCCTAACCAGTGCCTATCCACTATTCCCCTGGACCAGGACATACATAGGTTTTTTTACACTGTTAAAACTTTTATAGTTAAATAACTTTACTAAACATCTATTCTTTAACTTAAAAAATATAACATCAAAAACATGCAAAAAACCTATAAAAGCTACATCTAACTCTACAAAGCCTAACCAAAACATTCCCTAATAAACACTGATGAATATCCACAGCTCTTGAACACACTATATAGTTAAGCCTATCAAGTAAATGGTCTTCATTACACTTATATTTACTATCATACCTCACTAATAGTTCTCATATAATATTGCTTATACTAATTAGTTGTATCTCATTAAGTTACCTAACGACCATATTTAAATCTAAAATAGTCAAGTATGTGGCACTACCCCTATTAAACAATAAGATTATTAAATTAAAGATAATTCACCATATGTACTGTTAATTAAAAGAGAAAAAAAAAAACTACGGAGAAAGCAAATGTTTAACATTTAAATATAATATTAAATCTGACTTTCTTTATATAGCCTAAATTATCTAAAATTATCATGTCAGCAAATAAGGTGAACAAAAATAGGACTCTAACTTCACTTTACTGGATAATATAGTTAAATTTGTGAAATGATGACTGAATAACACAGTTCTCTAAACAGTCAGAACCATATGCCAGTACATAAGCAAGATAACCTTCACATTCCTGGAGAGCCCACAATATAATATCTCATGGTCTCTTTAACTAGTATTTATCCCAACACTAAATCCCCTTATTATCTAAACATTTGCAGTATTAAAACACATCAGTAATACAGGAAAAAGAAATAATAAAAATATACTACCAGGTTATTAACACAACAATATTCAGTATAACATACCTAAGGAAAAAGAATAACTATGGTAAAGCTATAATACTTCTAAGCAATCAGTTAAATGACACACTTTAAACCAGTACATTATTAATTCAATTATAATCATGCCTGAATGACTTCACAGTTCCCTTTAAACCAGTAAAACATATAACATACTTTAAATGTCCACGAATGCTTGTTTTACAGTCTAAATAGCTTCCACTTCCTCAACAGAGATCTTCCTACTTCCTGAGCTTATAATCCTGTCTTCGAGGTCGTGACGGGGGAACCATTAAACGGATGGACTTCCAGATGCGCTACCTTGAAAGCGGACCCTCTGCAGCACCCAAAGGACTTCCTGTTACTTCGCGAAGGGGCTCAGTTCGTAAGAGCCATAAAAGTTCGGAAAATCTTCGTGGATGAGCTGGAGCTGTAAAAAGAAACTAAGTAAACATTTACCAAGGGGCCTGGTAAAGAAAAGAGAACAAACAAAGGATTTTGAAGCCTCGAATCGTAGTAAGCATGGAATCCCAGTATCCACATTGCTGCAAACAGACTGGATGGCCAGATCAAACTTCCGAAGCTGGAAGGGACTTAAAAATCTTCAAAAATGTAACTTTTGCTTCTTTTTTTGTAGATATGGAGTATTTGGAGCCATTGACAGTAAAAATCAATATGTTAGGGTATTTCATTTGAAATTTGATGTTCTTTTCAATGAGGAACTTACAGTATGGAGATAATGCTTGTCTAGCTTGCCTTATTTGCAATTGTAAATCCTGGGCCATAGAAACTTTATTATTCTGCCACATAATATAACCTCCATTTTTTTTAACAGTTAAAATTATTTTGTTTACGTCCTGGTAGTTGAGTATTTTGACATATACTGGTCTAGGTATGTTTGAGGCTTGTGCTTCTCTGAGAGCTCTATGGGCTCTTTCTATAACTATTTGTTTAGCTATGTCAGAGTCATTAAACAACATTTCAAGTATTTGTGTAATGGTAGAAATTAAATCATTGTATTGGATAGATTCTGGAATTCCTCTGATAATTATATTGTTCCTTCTGGATCGTGCCTCCAAATCCAGAATTTTATTTTGCATAGACTGAATATCCAGGTCATGAATGCCTGTTTTTTTTGCAAGCAATGTTATTCTGTCCTCATTTTCAGATATTCTGGCTTCTGATTTATCTATTCTTTCAAGAATTTGAGTGCATGTGGCACCAAAAGATTGCACCTGGTTTGATAGTTCTTTTAAAGCTTCTTGGATAGGTAACAAAGCAGTTTTAATATCTTCCATATTAGCCATTTGATCCGGTTTATTTTTCATTCCAGCTTTTGAAAGTTCCTGCTGTTTTGTAATCTTCTGCCTTTTTGTTGTTAAATCTTTTTCTGGTGACTGAAGTTCTGATAATTTGGTTTTTGTTGTTGTTGTTTCCATACTTTTATCTTCTTTTGACATTGTGGAGCAAAGCAGATCTTTAGTATAGCTGAATGATAAATATCCAAGGTTACTATTCAGACAGCTCCTTTGTTTACTACTCTGTTCAGAGTCAGTCAGTCAATCAGATCCAATCCTGTTAATTTGTTTATTTTCCTCTGGTTCCTTCTCCTCTCAGATGATATTTAGTTGTAGTAGATTAATTTTAGCCAACAATTAGTGTAGAAAAACTTGCAGTATATCCTCAGGGTTAATTTTTATTCCGAGTATCTGAAGAGCTGTAGATATGCAGTGTCTACAGAATGGCGGCCATCTTTGAATCCCTTTTACCATTTTTTCCTGAAATGGTAAGCAATTCTTTACACCTGTACCTGCAACTTTTATTTCAGAACTGTATTATAGTCAGAGAGCATTACTGATGTTTGAACATTTCAAAATATTTTCAGTTACCTATACAGATTATTATTCTCATACTTTTACTAGCATTTCTATTTATTACTGTTATCTGTTAACACATGCTACTAAATCCCATCTTTCTACAAAAGTTGGATACCTAATTATAGAAATGTCACTAATTTCTTATGCATTTCATAATATCACCTCAAGTAAATATTTTCAGCTCAAGATATCTGTCTGTAGAAGTATGTGTACTTATGCAATTTTTTAAACCCCTTTTGTATTTGTTTTATATGCATAGTCAAGCTGGACTCAGTCTTATGAGGGCAGTGGACAGGGTACTCTTCAGACATATGGGGGAAGATCAAATGATACTAACACTGGTTCTGAAGACATTACTGGCAGTATTCACAGCGGGCAACTGCAACATGTTTCTCAGAGGCCATGGCAATAAGCATCTAGTCCTAGGAGAACTTCCAGGTCAAGGTCATGGTCCAGCAGCAGTGTCAGGTCACACATACTCACCTTCCTCCTCTGTATAACATCATCAGACTAATTTACCTTACAGTTCTCATGGTAGCCATTCCTCCAGATCAACTACACCATCACCAGGCCTATCAACAGGATAACTGTATCACTTATTTGATATGGAACTCCTGTGAATTGCATTCATTGAGAAATTGTTACATTTATTTGAAATAAGGTTTTGTTGGTGGTGGGGGGTTACATATATGTGGATTTCTTCTCTTTACAAGTTCACCATATTCTAATAATTACAATCATTTAACTCTCTGTTTAATTGGATTTGGATTGTGGGGAGGAGGGAAGTTTATGCACATCTGTTAAGTACCAAAATGAATACTGGGCCAAAAGGAATGATACATGGATTACCATTACTTCTGGTTAAAATTACATAAGAAATCACAATTGAAATAAGCAAACATTTCAATACATCATAAAGAAATGATTCATTAAGATAATCATCCTGCCATATGCACTTAACTGCTGCCAGTACTCCCTTATCTCTGTACAAATGATTATAGTTTCTGAAGTCATAAATATTTTGAATGACAGCAAACCAGAACTCTGATGTGTACTGCAGCATAATTCATTACACAGAAATGACATATGTAACTCAATGTGCCATTGTTGCTAGTACCACTTTCTATTGCATAGTGAATGAATAATTAAACCAAAAGTTATTAAATATAGCAGGTACAACTGTTGATGTATTTATTGATTTGGTGCCTTTCAGTATCACTGAATAGGAATCAGTGAGCACTCAGGCAAACAGGTAGAGATACAAAACTATTTTAAGATGAGAGAGAATGACAGATGAATGGTGACTATAGACAAAGCACCCCACAGCATAGCTCAAAGGTATCAGTGCATGCATCAGTTATACTCTATGTGTATTTTTACCAAAAAAGGAAACACTAACCTGGATGTTCTGATCCATAGCTCTGGACAAGATGGTGCCTATCAACTTGTGCTGCCACATGCCATGCATGAGTCTGCTGCATGAGGTCCTTTACTACTGCTACTGCCTGGTTTTCATTAGTCAAAGTGGGACTAAAAGTGGGAACTGCATTGACAACATGGGTTCTTCACCATCTGACAGGCGCATAATCATATTATGCAGAATGTAACAGACAGTGACCATCCTATGCACAGTACATGAGTCATACTGAGGAGCACCCCAGACTCATCCAGGGACCTGAACTGGTTCTTCAGGAGGCCAAATACCCTCTCAATCACAGTACAAGTCTGGGACAGGAATGTGTTATATTTCTTCTCTGCACCCCCAGAAGGATTTCTCAACAGAGTCATGAGCCAAGGCACCAGTGAATATCTGGCATCCCTTTTTAAATAAAAAAAAAGAGAGAGAGAGAAGAAAGTGGAGATAAAGCTTGAAATAAAGATTAATATACAGCAATTATATTTAACATGAATAACTACTTAGTGAAAAAAAAATCAGCGTATCAACAGGATGACCACTGAGCATCCTACCTTGCAGGAAGAGGTAATAAAGTGAGCTAGTGTACCAGATATGGGAATCATGTGCACTACCAGGATGCTGGGCAGAGACACAGGTGATGCACCCCAGTGCATGACACACTACCTGGCAATTGATGGAATGGTAGCCCTTCCTCTTACAGTACCACTCAGACTTTGGACGAGGAGGGGCCCTAATTGCCATAAGGGAGAAATCTATCACACCAAGAACTTCAGGGAAATGGTCCAACCCATAAAAAACACATATAGTCCTGACCTGGTCCTGAGGTGACAACAGGAAAAAGATGTGCTGATCTGCATGTGCCAAGAATACATCCAGGAACTGCTTCAGTATCCTTGAGGCAGAAACCTGTGAAATCCCCAAAGAGTCATCAATCTGTCTATGGAAGGTCCCTGTAGCAAGCATAGTGAAGACTATACATACTTTGGTATCTACAGCAACAGAAAGTCCTCACATTTCTACACTGCCCCTATTGTGGTCAAACATCCCCTCTAAGACCCTTATAATGCCCCTGTCCACCTAAACCTAACAAGGATTTCTTGATTATCAAGGTCATAATGAGTTAGCCTTTGCTTATATTTTCTCCAAATGCAACTCTGACAGAATTGCCAATGCTTCCCATTTAATAGCACATCTGCAACAAGAACGGGAAAGTGGGAAAAACTGACTATGAGTTGCAAATGGTGTAAAATAGTTTTTACTATAATGCAAACATTTACGTCACACCTCATTTCCATCTCATTAGCTGCTCATTTGCATAACTACATTGAAGGACACCTTGAACTGGCGTACATGGCTCTTATAAATCACGGCTCAGCTGCATCTGTTTGTGCTTGCTCCTGCATTTCTTAACTCATTTGTCTATCTGACTATGAATATTGGCCTTAGTGGGGATTTGAAATCAGAGTATGGAAGTCCTGTCAACATATGCGTTGAGGCATCCCTAAACAGGGTAGTAATGTCAGTTTAAATGCAATGGCCTTGAAAAACACATTGCCTGTTACTGCTTCAAGGCAAAGAAGTGCAAATTTAGTTTTCAGTCATATAATGTAAAACCACAGATTACTTGCAAAATGTTTGTACACCTGTTTTGTGTTTAAGTTAAGACACTTTTTCTCATATTAAACTGTTCAAAATTGAAGTGAAATAAGCTTAACATTAAAATATTAATATCAGCAGCATTAGAATTAGGATTGTTACCTTTAATAATGGTTTCCATGTTCAATGTCCCAAAATCTCCACACAGATCCTTTGTGAAAGGTCCTGTCTCACTTGGTGAGTGTGGTATCTCCTTGCTTTCCAGTCTGCATTATGTTCCTGATAGATTTAAAGTTCTTTCTATCCCTGATTTGTCTAGAGAAGGCGTTTGCCCTGATTGAGGTATATTGTGTAGTTTCTGGCACAGCCATGCTTTGTCCCACAGTACCAGGGATCACCACTGGGTAGAAAATCAAAAAGTCCTGAGTATTAGAAATTGTCCTGGAGGAAATAACTTTTTACTAACTTTAGTACTCTCTGTGGTAGAGTAAGCAGCTCCCTTTCAAAAGTCCTGCAAATTTCTGACAAAGCTTCTTGCTGCTTCAACATGCTTTCAAATATTTCAGACCTTCCACAGACAATCTCAGAAACACACACACACACACACACACACACACACACACACACACATATATATATATATATATATATATATATATGTGTGTGTGTGTGTGTGTGTGTGTGTGTGTATGTATGTATAGTTGGGCTAGAATAAATCAGTAGTGATAATAAGATGGTAAGTCTCAGATTCTGACTGTAGCATTCTGATTTGAGTATCACTATAACATATCAAACTCTATTTAATTTCACAACCAGCATGATCAAACAAATTCACCAGTTATTTAAATGTAGCACTCTTGTACTGAATACCATAACCTTAGACATGCTTGTGCATAGCTCACTTTAATACATTTTTTTTAAGAAGATTCTATCCCATTGCAAATATTTATGCATTTGTAATTCCTCTCATGAAGTTTAACCAATTCTGCTAGAGTACAGTCTTCAACAGTATAATCCACTGCACCATTTAAGTCAATAGAATGCAGACTCTGAGTTACTAAAAAGGTTGACTGGTCTTTCAAAATTGTTTGTAGATTATGGTGGAAGAAATATTCTGTCCCTCACAAACAGTATTAACAGAGTACAAAACATCTTCGGCATTTATGTTAGATGCTTGTATATTTCCAAGATGATTACTTCTTCCATTATTGGAATGACAAGCCTCACATCAGAGTTGGACCCTCAATTATTATTAAACTATTCCTTTGTTATTATTGATTGAAAGTGTAAGTGTAACAACATTGGTGTCTTTAGTGTAAAAGATTCAGAAGGCTATATAATTCCTGGACAGCACAGAACTTAACCAAGCAAAGAAAAATATAAGGTCAATCCTAAACAAAATGGATAAATATTTACTTAAAAAAGACTAAAAATGAAGTGAAAATAATAATTAAAGCTGTAAGTGGCTTGCTTCCCTTAATGCATAAAATTAATGAAAAATGAAGAACATGTTTTAAATTGTTTACTTAACTATATTAAAACAATTGTGTGTAATACTGAAACAATAAATCAGTTCCCTCCTTCTACAGCCTTGAAAGAATATACAAAACAATCAGTTCTTTAACTTACTGTAACCTTAATGCTCTTATTATACATGAGCAATTGTTAAGCCCTGACAATTTTTTTTTGTTCTCAGTCTGATTTGTCTTTGCAATTCCATATATTCCAGCAGAAAATCTCAAGGTCCTGCTCTGATATCTGAAGAAAAGCTGTTAACAGCATAAAAAGTAGTTTTTAAATTATCATTCATAGTAGTATAGCCATAAAGTACATTAGAACTTAGTAGCATGCAAGAATGCATGCATATATTGGGACAGTTTATGTAGGTCACCTCATAGACAGTGCATGTTGCAATGCCCATTATTCTATTGGAATTACAATTAAAATATCTTTTCAGACTGCAACTTCTTTTCACTGCATAAATACCTGTATATCTACTAACAAATCAACAGAATTTACACAATCCACAGGATAAAGTACCACGCATACTTAAACTGCTAACATAACCTTCCACCAACCTCTCCATTTTCAAACACACCTTTTAAATGAAAGTTCCTATTATCTAAAAAGAAGCAGGGAGGCTCTCCAGTAAAAGGATATCCATAAAAAATTTTCTTTAATTCTCTAAAACATAGCAGCTATACATAACACTCTAATGCACACATTTGTAAAAAAACATTTAACATTTCTAGCCTGGTATTTATTGGATGGATCCAAAAAACATTTATTGATAAGCATGGTTATGTAATTTTGAAAATTTCTAACTCTTTCGCTTAAAAAACTGAGTGATTTTGTGATTTACCACTGCATCTGGTAAGCAGGTTATATCCAAGCCCTGAATATGAGTCATGTATCCTAAGTCCATCTGTTAGTTCAGATTCCTGTTGTACCTGGTGAGGTTGAAGAGAAATGATAAGTCATTAGTCCACTTGCATCTTCCAGGGGTCAGAAAGACTGGATATTTGCAAGAGGCATTGCATATTTTTGAGCCCTGCTGGTAATACTACAACCATAAAAGGACATGTGGCTAGTATAGATGGGTGGGCAAATGAGTGATGCAGCACCATATAGTTAGAGACATTACCTTTGTGGCACCATTGTACAACCACCTAGATGATCTTAGTCCTGCACATCAGTGACAAGCAGCTTGTACAGAAAAAAAATCTTGAAGACCACAGTATAATGGTTCCTCACCAGGCCCTGTCACATTATTGGCACATGGCAGCTTACTCTCTTTGGAATGTTGAAGATTGGGGCACCACCATTTATACTGGTTCTGCCAGAAAGGAGATCCAGTTGATGTGAGTCACACTATGGGGTGGTCATGGGTTGAGGAACAAAAAGGTTTGCATGATTACTGAGATGTAATTAGAGTAGCCTTAGGTTAGCGCTGACAGAAAAACTATATAAACACACACACACACACACACACACACACACACACACACACACACACACACACACACACACACACACACACACACACACACACACACACACACACACACACACACACACACACACACACAAAGAGCAATAAGTCTTTATACCTCTGGGTGGATCCAGCAGTAGGATTATAGTCTAATTTTATATTATTACCTTCAGCCATGATTCTCGTCCAGAAAACAGCAAAAATAATATAAAAAGAGCAAAACCACCAAATGAGAATCAGAAGCACATAAAACATAAAATATCAATAAAAATCTGGGCCAGAGGCTAGAATGTACTTGTAAACACTTTAATAAATAAAACTGGTAAGCGCTTTCATAAAAACGTCTCCAGACCATGTCAAACTACACAATTCAATTATTAAATACAGATTTAGAAAAGAAGCAGCCAATAAAATATCCAGTTCTTATACACATGATGCAAAACAATTAAAACCTCCTACTCTTCAATTTAGGTTTTAAAGAAACTTTGTCATTTAATCCGAAAGCTTTATCAGCTTGCAGATGTAGTATCCAAAACAATTCACGGCTTTCAGTGTAATCAATAATATCACCAAGTCTACCATTTTCGCTTATTATCTCAATAACTATAAATTAAAGTTATATATATATATATATATATATATATATATATATATATATATATATATATATATATATAGTTTACACATGGGGCTGTGATGGGTTGCGGTACAAAGGGACATAGATGATCAGTGACGTGAATTAGAGGAGCATGAGATTAGCGCTGACAGAAAACAATCTATCTGTCTATATCTGTGTGGATATTGTATATGTATATATGGTTTACTATTAGAATTCTGATGACCACATGCTAGAATTACATTTCAATGAGCTCTGAATGACAAGTCACTGCAATATTAAGAACCATTATAACAAAGTCAACATCATGAGAGACCAGTTTTTGAGCTTTTGCATTCAATACTGCATGCTCAATATTTAATAAGCCCTGCTAATACTCAGAAGTGGTCCATCTGAACGCACATCATGAATTGTGAATGCACTCATTCCAAGCATCTGTTACAGTAATAAAGATGATAGTGACAGAGATTAGAAACCCACAGTGAACGTGAAGTTACACTTTTCTTATTTTATACAGACAAATACATCTGGAGAGATACAGTGACACATTCAAACTAAAGATCACAGCATTAGGCAATATTAGAGCAGAGCAAGTCAGTTATGTAGCTCACATATAAGTGATCCACAAACATTCACAACATAATGTGCATGTTGGAAATGTGAAGTACTCTTAGTAATGTAAAGATAACAGTCATACTCTTCCATTGCCTGTTGTCCAATGTAAAGATCAAAACTGAAAAAGGAATTGTAGTACAAATGTAGTAGATCCACAGTGGTATCCATCCATACTTGAGGAAAAGGCATCGCTCCAAACATTGTAAGATTCTGTGTCAGAAAATACAGGCAGACATTTTCCCTTGCTCATTGTCTTTTATGAACGTGCGCACATACAGTGCTTGCTTGTGTAAGGTGTGCTGTTGCTATAACCATACTCAGAAGCTATCTGTTCCCATAGCACATGTAACAACGTATTTTAGCTACTGGCCTATAGGTTCATAGGTTCATAGGTAGGTACTAGGCTATTAAGATACAAAAGGTTGTGTTCTGTCAATGTATCTCTCTGTATAGGCATGGGTGTGAATGAGTATGCCCCAGGTGAGATTATGGAAAAGTACATGTTGACACATTCTCAAAAAGGTAAACACTTCTTGAACATGGATGGCTTTCTATAAAATTTTGGAAACAAAAAAAAAGAAGGATGACCACTACTATTGGTGCTCCACAAAGAAAATGTCTTCTAAACGGTCAGTGTGTAACTGCTGGTTGTGATTATGCTGAGATGTTACAGGAAGGTAGACATCACCACCATAGAGCAGATCGAATGCCTCAACATGCGCAAGCCTAAACACATAATTAAGAAATGTGCGCTTGTGCAGACCCTTTCAGATTGTAGCCATTTTCTTTGCATCTACAAGCAGTGACACAACTACTTAACACAAAAAAATTTGAACAAAGCAGTAGACAGAAGGTTTGCAGTCAGAGAAAATGATCTCCTGAATCTCACTCATTTGACATCAGACACAATACCTATCAAATGTGATTCATTCATCATTCAGAGATCAGATTATGTTACTAATAGGCATCCAGTGGTAGTAATTACCACTTTGAGCAATTTAGGTACTATCTGCCTATTACTTTCATCTTTATTTTTACATCTGAATGCAGACAATTGTACAGCATTCATGGAAGTGTGGGATCCCAGGAAGACAGTGTGGTTCTACTGGTACACTGCAGTATACTGCCTACAAAATCAGAGTTTGGTTAAAACACCTTCTGATCTCTGGTTCTGGGCTTGTGTAAAAAGGATGCAGTAAATGCCATTACAAACCCTTTTCCAAATAGTTTTGTGCAGGGCTGTTTGGTTTCATTCTTGTCAGATAAATTGGCGGGATATATAAAAACAAAGTTTGGCATCACAACTTGGCATTAGCATCTCCTTTGCTTTTCTTTGTAAAGCATTACCAGCCTTTACCTTTGTACATCCCAATGATGTTGTAAAAACATTTCAGGTTACCACTCATGACATGCCTAAATATGTGAGTGGCTTATGTGCATTTTTTGGGGTCTAGCTATATTTTGCAATGCCTCAGAAAATATGGAACAAGACTTGCAGCCAGTGGCTGTGTTCCACTAATTTTATCCACCTCCTTCTGGAACCACTGTGAAACAGCTTCACAGGGTTACCGC
Source organism: Protopterus annectens (assembly GCF_019279795.1). Taxonomy (NCBI): domain Eukaryota; kingdom Metazoa; phylum Chordata; order Ceratodontiformes; family Protopteridae; genus Protopterus; species Protopterus annectens. Next base: position 1,309,754,858 of record NC_056731.1, on the reverse strand, counting down.
AGGCATCAAACTGCTGTTAAGAACTGGCATGGGAAACTGCATAGTCTAATGGTAAGCCTGATACTTTGGGTAATTGAAACCCTAAAAGCCATGTAAATGGAGCAACATGACATGGCTGATCGACTGCCACATCTACTCTTTGGAAGGCACTCATTGCCCAGATGCAGACATCTTGTAGATACAGAGGCCATAGTAGGTAAGCTACTCAGTTGGTGTAAAGAGTTTACATCTAGTTGTTTGATAGAGTTCTTTTTCCAACATTTCTCTCTTTAACCATTAGGATATTTCTTAACAGTTCGGTAATTGTGGTTCATATAATTAATTTCTTGGGAATGGCCATAACACTTACATGAGGCATGCTGGCTGTTACATTGTACAACCTATATCTTGCTAACATATCTCTGATGCCTTGTTAGCAGCAGAGAGTAACCTTGTCAAAATGGACATGGCGCATTATCTCATGTTGTAAAGAGTGCTGAGGCACAATGTGCTTTCATTATTGTCATAGGAATTGCATGCAGGGAATATCTGCAAAGTTTCTGTGGTGCTGGAACTGTAATACTATTTATGCAGGGTGTTACAGGATGGCAAAATAAAAATGTGAATACCGAAATTCAGTATGTGCGATATTAAGGTCATTCTATACTGTGTGCATTGTCATTCTGAGTTTGATTCATTTCAAGTCTAGAGTGTGATCATATTCTAATAGTATACATATATTATTTGCAGCACTGTATTTTATTTATTTAACATTTGTTGACTGGGAATGTCTGACTAGGTTCCACAGAGCCTGTTTTCAGCGGAGGCCTGGGGAGAAATGCTCCAGATGCATGTCTTTGGAATGTGGGAGGAAACTGGAGTACCCGGAGGAAACCCACACGAACACAGGGAGAACATGCAAACTCCACACAGAAGGCACTCCGGCTGAGAATCGAACCGAAAAAAACTCTTGCTGTGAGGCGACAACGTTAACCGCTGCACCACTGTGCTGCCCAATTACTTACCCCTATGAATTTCAGTTAACATACTACAGTGAAACTATTCTCATTATTATTCTCAGAACTCATAGATCTCATTTTAGCTTCATTTTATTACCAGAAATGATTTAACTTAATGTATATCTAAATCTTACATTACGTATAATCAGACTATTTTCTCTAGGATTCTAGTGCAGTTCTATATTAACACGGAGTGTTCTAAACTTCATTTTAACTCTTTCAAGGTATACTTATGCTTCACTGAGGGGCACTGGATCATTTGTCTTGTATTTTGTGAGTTCTTGTTTTTTTTTTTTTTTTTTATTTATTTTCTCCACTGAGGTATAATGTTGGTGCTGGTATATAGATTACGTCTTCTTCTTTTTCTTATTGAACCGTAAGCTCATCACTGCCATCTTCTATAGCAGTGTAACTTGTAAATGACAAAGCCATATTTGTATTTAGCTGTCAAAGCCAGGAGCTGTTAAAAGTGGGACACTGCCCCCCCCAAAAAAACTGTATAAATCAAGCAGCCTAATTATATAGTTAAGAGACAGCCAAATAGATAGCTTTCTTCTTGTTAGACCTTGATTTAAAACCTTTACGGGAGAAGAAGTAATCTCTAGGCTAGGCACAGCTTTTAGGAATTGGCTAGCTGCAAAAGTGAGACAGCAAGAGAGTCTTCAACTATTAAAAAATAAATAACTAAAATAACACCTGTAATGTAGGGAAACCCCCTTTCAAGTACTTTCAGTCTTATTTTTTCTTATTTCTTTAGGCTATTGCTAGAATCATGATTTTACAAGCATAACATTTATCTTTCTTAAATTTATACTCAGAATCCATTGTGTGCCGTTTTCCAAAACATTTGTTGCATGCATTATCTTTGTTACTTTTCTTCCTCTTGGAAATACTTTTCATTTCAGTTTTTCTTCATTGTTACTTCATTGCAGTCTATCTACCTTTAAACGTTGCACCTTTATGTTTGCTGAGTATGCTTCCAAAACAATTATTAAGGCATTTTGTATGTTGAGATTTAATTCAACAACAAATTTCTCTACATATGTTTATCATATGTTCTACATAAATTCTTCTTTCAGCATATGTCGTGAGACCCCCAATGATTTATGTCTATGGATAATTTTATTTTCATTTTAACCACGCAGTCATATTTTTAATAATTATTTTAAACTTCAGTTATTGATTTGTTTACAGAGTTTAGTGCTAGCTTTTGGCAAGCAAGAATGCCACATTTTTCTTCTTGTGATACATTTCTTGTTATAGTGCAAAGTGCAGAAGGCTTCTTTTTTTTTCTTTCTTCAGTTTCACCGAGAAAACAAATCAAGAATTTCACAAAAGCCTTTCTATGTCTTCATTTTCATATCAAATGCAGGTTACCAAAAGCTCCATTTCTGACTTATCTGCTTCAACAAATCTAAAACCTAGCTACCAGATATGAGGAGTTACAGCTTACATATAACGTCCAACAAGCGTAATAGCTTGCAAACTGAATTACATAATGATAGTGAGCCATTCCATTCTGTTAACACACTTTCAACAGATAAAAGCAAAAGCCTACAAACCTACAACAACAAAATAGTTTTGTGTATATATTCAAACGCCTTTACCCTAACAAAAATAATGAAGCCTGCTCCATTAAAATGTAGTTGCAGGCATTGAAAGACATGATCAAAGTAAAAAAAAAAAGTATACATGACTTATGCACAAACACAGAAAATGCATATAACACAATCATGATCTTAGGTATGTCTCCCAGCATAATTTAAAGGAATAAAATCCAAATGTGTAACACCTATAATCAACAAAATAAGAAAGCCATGAGTTGCATTCTATCTAGCTTGAATGCGCACATGCAGTATTATACACTGAAGACACAACCTCCAGTAAATTACAAACAGCCAGGATATAATCATTCAGTTATCCATATCTGATATATATGTTTTAAATAAACATACAGTGTAATAGCAATGCATCCTGCTGGAGTATATGAAATTGTGTTCTTCTACTTAACACTTTTGGTTTCTCCTGTAGGGATAACTCACACTGGCATAAATAAATGTAATAACCCTAAACATTCAAGTGAGATTTATTTCTTAAATGTTATCCAAACTCATTGGCAGCAACAACAACATCACAATACCAAAAATGTCCCCACTTAATGATTTTTGTTGTGGTTTCAGTAGTTATGTACCACTTTGATTCATAATTCTATAGCGCTAAAAACAGTCTTCCAATTACTATTCTCTCCATTTATTTGAATGATAGGACATTAGAAATATAAAGCTAGTTTGCCTTATCATAGTTTCTTTTTATTCCTGCTCTGTAGCCCACATCTCCTGGTCAGAGCATGCAGTACAGGTCATAAATGGTAATGACAGTGGTAGAGGAGGAGAGAAAGGGTCTCTGTGTCTGCAGAAACAGCTTTGTCTGTTTTGGTTACCTATGTAGTCACTACATATATATGCTGTGGCAGCAGAATTAAGTATGTAATATGAAATTGCAAGGGATTTACCTAATTTATCTGAACAACATCATCATGAGCCTTGCCCATCCAACAGACAATTGTTTTATGGTTCACTGATCTTCACCAAGTATTCTAATGACAGCATTTCCAGCATGAGTTACTTTACCTCTCCAACAAGAAGGGGTGAGCAGGCAAAACTACATAATTCCACTTTCCCCCATGCCAACTCCTAAATGTGCCTAAACCACTACTTAAACCCAGGATGCCTAGGTCACAGTGAAAGCTTTATCCCCTGAGCTATAGCAGCAGCTGTACTATTACTTATTTTCATTGCCTTGTTTCACCCACACACTATCTTTACTGGATACACAGGCTAATTTATACTGACCACATCCTTCTGCCATTCTTTCTTTCTTTGTGGCCTGAAAATGAAACCACTTTCTTGGATTAGAAGCAAGATGTCAGCATGTTTTTATATGCTGTACCACATAAAGGATATTGTAGGGAAAATAGCATGTTATAAATAATTGTTCACAGTCTTGGTTTGCTTATATATTTTCTTAGCATTCTTCACTTTCTGTCATTTTACTGATGCTAAGGTCTCTTATCCCTTTCACTTTGCTGCAGCACACTTATGATTATCCTAAACAAGATTAATTATCAACTAATAGCTTGTTAAAGAACACCTTCTTTGTCCCATGATGACCATGTAAGATCCCTCAAGGCTCTAAGTGCTCTCCCTTTTAGCAATAACTTCCTTATTTTTGGTGATTTTAACTACCATTCAGTAAATTAGGGCACTAATATATCCAGCGTAGGATATATCCAAATATTCTCAGACTTAGTAAACAAAAATGGTTACCTATTACAAAATTGAAGTTACGGAACTTTGAAAACCTTAGGGTCAACACCATATGATGGAAGTTCTGTAACTTCGAAATCCCTGATAGGTTAAAACAGGGGGGGCAAGCCCCCCTGCATGCGCCCCCACACCTCCCACTGCTTAAATATACCAACCCCCGAGATTGCACTTTAATGCATTACATTGTGGAAAGGGAAGATTTCCCTTTCCTACACTGTAGCGCGATCTCGGAGTTGGTATATTTAAGTAGTGTGGTGTTTGGGGGTTGCCCCCCTTCCTACCCCCTTTACTTTTTTTTTTTTTTTTTCAGTGTTGATTTTGAAGAATTCGAATTTTCAATTGTTCGATCATTAAAGGTCGACCTTTACTAATTCAAACAATTGAAAATTTGAAGTTCCAATAGGAACCCAACAAAAATACCCTTGAGCAGTTGCTAAGTAAACCCTCTAGAGATGTCAGCATTCTTGACGATTCTTATAAATATGTCTGCCTGTTGCACTATTGCTCTAGTACCTCCTTCCTCAGTAAAGTTGGACCATAAACTTGTGACCTTGTCTCTTATATTATCAAAACCTCCTACAACAAATCTCACTAAATTGAAGGACCACAGGCATGAAAACCTGAAAATATTTTGTGGAGAAATATAAAAATTCTCTTTTGACTTCAGCTCCTATGACATTAATACAGCACCAAGCTTCATTAAAAAATTCTGTACAGTTTAAAAAAATTCACAGAACTAGATGTCCTTACTGAAACCAAGAATCAAAAGTAAAGTAATAATAAAAAAAAAAAAAAAAAAAAAAAAAAAAAAAAAAACATCCTGGTTGTCCTCCACCATAAATAAACTCTTGAACTAAAGAAACAACTCCTTACATCTTTTAGTATATCCAAACCCGTTCTTTGGAAGGGTAATATCAAAATCATTGCAGATTATAAAAGTCATACATTATACCTCTGCACAAAGGAGGAAATTCAACAGACATTACTAACATTAGACCTATAGCAAAATTATCCCCCTTTCCAGAATACTTGAAAAAAATGTATTAAAAAATGCTAACCTATCTCCAGCAGGAAGAACTCCTACCCCAATATAATATGGCTTCCGGCCTTCCCATCATACTAACACTGCACTTCTAATCTATAAAGATACTATCATTAAAGCTACAGATAAAGGAAAACTAGTCCCTTCCATACTTATAAACTCGTCTATGCTAAGGCCTCTGATACAGTTTGTCACAGCAAACTTCTACTTCAAATGTTGTCAGTAAGTCTCGCTAAGCCCATCCTTCCATGGTTCAAAAGCATCTTATCCAATAAGCATCAGTTAATAAAATGATACTCCACTCTCTCTCCATACCTCCCAGTCACCACCAGTGTAACACAAGGATCAATCCTTGGTCATCTCCTCTATAACATTATCATCAGCACCCTCTACACATCCATAAAGCAGACACCCCAATATAGTATATAGATGACTTCACACTCATTTGCACATCTGACAACATGGCACATCTCCAGAAAATTACTCAGGAACCTTTATCAGCCATTGAAACATGGCTTTGTAACTCACTTTTTCTGGAAATCCCTCGCTTATAGGGAAAAAAATTAAAGCACTCTCCCCTGACAATATGACCATTGAAATCACTTCTCGTAACAAATTATTAGCAATGATGGTGGACGATAGTCTAAAATTTGACCTGCATATACAAAATTGCACAAGAAAAACTAATAAAAAAATAAAGATGTTTTACAGAGCCCAAAACTTTCTCACCGACATAACTAGAACTCTACTTGCCACTACTTATCTCCATCCCACACTTCTTTATGGTCAACACATCATTACTAACCTCCAGGCATCACAACAATCAAAACTTAAGCAATGCTATAACTATGTTGCTAAATTTGCAGCAAATATCCCTTTCAGAACCCACCAATTTATAGCACCAAAAAGCCCAAATTGATTAGAACTACCCCATCAACTAAAATTTTCATGCCTTCTTACCAACTATAAAATTATCTAGAATCCATCTGCTTGTCCAGCACTAAATAACATTTTACAAAACAATGTTCCCAATCCGTCATTATGATCCAGTGGCCAAAAACTTCCATCTGTCCATAAACCTATCAAATCTGCTGATTGCCTATGCTCGTACCATGTTTCTAAGGTCTAGAAATCCTTACCTGTACCATCAGGTCAATACACTCTATAGCATCCTTAAAATGCATTATGAAATACATATTAGCCAAAAGCTCTTCCTATTCTTGCACAACACTAGAATAAACTACATCCCTAAATGTGAACAAGTACCTATTCATCACTTGCATCTCTTTAATCTCCCATCTTCACTCACTTCCTTACTTCTACCACTTTTGCTCCTCTTGTTTTCTTTCTAAATCTGCCAAAAGCCTGCTTTTCTCTCACTTCATATTGCAATTTCTGCTTGTATTATACTAACTTACCTTCAATTTCTCTACAAACTGGTTAACATTTCTCTAAATACTAAATCATCACCATATAACTTGTATATATTCTTAACTGATGTATTTATATTATGTGTAATTTGGTTTAATTATTTAAACTGTAGTTGTCTTTTGTTTTATTTTTGAAGATTAAAAAATTATTGTTTTAAAAATGTTTTGTAATACTTTAGAGCTTTTTTCCCTGATTCCACTGAAAATGAGCTCCTATTAAATTGGACTTTCCTCAGAATCAAATGTCAATAAATAAATAAATTAATTAAAAAAAAATAAAGAACAATCATGTCCATGAAAAGGACCTGTGAATTGAATTATAATTAATTAATCTGGAAGGGGAAATGTGTAAAGTGTACTGATATACCGCAGGCAAATATGACGAGTCTAGAAGGCACTTCCAACATAAATCCTGCAATATTGTAGAAAGCCGTGGCTAAGCTATTCCATGTCTCAGCCTTATACTGAGACTTGTTATAATCCCCCTGCTGCAGACTATGGTTGTAGAGCATCATGAGGAGTGCCACAGATACCCTGGGCTCTTCAACACCCCATCCTTGTGCATTAAATTTATCATCAGTCTCTTCCTCACCAGCCATGTCTCCAGTCTGAATTGGTACCCAATTCAGATCTCACAGGTAATTGTGCACAACGACATGCAGCCTTTACAAGTGCATTTGCAAAACTGAAAACAAATGTTCTCCTTGGCAGACACATTGGCATTACTTGCATCACACATCAGTAAAGGTGTGAAACATGGCATTGAGCTTTGCCATGTGTGATGCTCAAACTTTTAATACAGATTCCAGTGTTCAGCACTGCTTAATGCATGGCTTTTACTCCGTGAGGTTTGGAAGAAGATAAAGGATTAATTGTGATATATTGTGATGTCGTGGCTTAAACAATATTAAAGTAGCACACAAAAATTGACACTTAGCTTATTAATTGACATTAACACATGAGATCTACTTTTCAAGCATGGAAATTCGAATTATACTAACTTGGAAAGAATGAGGTAACACTTCAGAGTGGCCTGTATGTGTGTGATTTTAATTAGTCCCAGGAATGCATTCCTATGTAAGTGTCATTATTTTTATTTCTAAATAAAATTCACATGGATGCAGTTGAATGACTTGCCTAATATAGGTCGGGTATGTTACATATACAACTCACAAGATATAACTGGCCTAAAAACTTATTTTGGGGATGTGATGAGTCACGATGATTATAACAAAAGTATTGTGACCATCATACATATGCAGGTAAATGTTATATTAAATGTCATCATTGTCATGTTTAAGAAGCTGGACACACATTAGCTTGAAGTTATATGTGAGACATTAATAATATACGCCAACTAGAAAAGTTTACTTATGCAAGCATTACTGTTACATTGATGTGCTTTCCTGTGCAGTTTAGATAATACTGAGTAAAGAAATTCAAGTTGTCACACCCTCAGCAGGCGTACATCAAAGGGGGAGACTGTGAAAGCTGATTGTTATGAAGTCAGATAAACATAGACACCTACAAGTCATTAGCAGGGAGCACTTCTTAGTGCTTGTCCTTGCTTTGCTAGTGCATGTGCATGTAATCCTGTATGTCCTTATACCATATTTATATTTCTACATTTAGTACAGACTGTGATATTCAGGAATGCCAACAATTTAACTCTTTTGCATACTCATAGTACTCAGAGGCCTGACTCTGCACAATATAAAGGTAATCATGTATCTAATGCCCTAGTATCATATCAGGGAGACTGTTTTGATCCAGAAATCTTGATACTGCTACAAAACACAACTTTTAGAAAATGATCTATTTTCCACACTGCTGTATTGTCAAGCTATGTTACTGTTTCTTGCATAACGCTTTTAGTTAAACATTAAAAGGTGAGTTGCACTGATCTGTGAAAAGCATTTTTTTTATTTTCTTTATCCTTTTCTTTTGACATAGCCATGTCTGCATTACAAAAAGCATCGACAGAATGCTACATGACCTATTTTTAAATTTCTATTTAATTTGATGTTTGCACATTTATTGCAGATGAGTGTAATCTACTTTAGTAGAAGGTCTGACATTTTTACCTGTATTAGCAGAAAAAAAAATGTGTTCTTTTAGTGGATTTCTACCTGACTGTTCTCCACATCAGTGGGTATGACACTTAAAATAGTTTTGTCTTACATTTCCATTGATACTTTTTGCTATTGTTAAAGCTACAATGCATTATACCGTTAAACCTATGTTACCTGCATCAAAGAAATGTTATATATTATTTATTTATTTTTATTTATTTACATTTGTTTACTGGAAGTTTCAACTGGGCATAGGTCATTTTTCAGTGGAGGTCTGGGGAAGAAAAGCTCCACAGAACAATAAATGAGCAGTAGAGTACATGAAGAACAATTAAATATACATACAATAGCAAATAATACATACTGCTGCAAACATTAGATATACATACAATATGAAACATAGTAATGAACAGCTATACCGATATCTAGCTAAAGACTAGGAATAAAAGTAGGATGTATATACAGATAGTACTAAGCTTAAACATATACTGTTCTAAACTCATATACATAAATCTTATATACAAATATTGCACTAACCTCAAGCAGATATAAAGCAGAAGCTCCATACAAAGGTGGAACAAGCTAGAAGGGCTAATGAAATGGAAGGGGAAGATAGAGGGGTAAGAGAGGAGACTGAGTGAGTAGTATACATGGTAGTGAGAGGAAGCTAGGTGTAAATCAGTTGGATATGTATTTGGAGTTCAGATGAAGTGAGGTAGTTAAACATGTTATAACAGGTCTGAGAGAGTGAGTGAGGAGGGAAGGGGAGGGCCAGACCCTGCAGAGGAAGAAATGCAATGATCAGACAATGATCAGACAATCTGAGGCATGGTGGCTAGGGGAGGGGAGAGGAAGGGAGGTAAAAGGAAGGTTAATAGTCAGAAAAAGATACGTATGTTTTTAAAAATTTTCATTTTGTGGCTCACTGCTGTTTTTCGGCTGTAATAAACATTTCTGTAGTGTTTATTGTCTAAAAGAGTGTAGGCCAGTAGCTGTATTATTGTTCTCCACCCTCTCTCCCTGTTGGCGCCTTGCTGTTATACTTGGTGGCTTTGCAGTTGCCCGCCCCTACTGTAAATTTGATCTGCGACACTCCTCCCAGTCTAATTTCATTAGCTCATTCTACCTAATACAGAGAGAGAATTTGAGAAGGAGAATCCACTTAGTTTCCTAACCTTGAATTATCTTCTGCTTCTCCCTTTCCCTTTCTCCCTTTCCTTTCCAAAAAAAAAAACTTTGCTAGAATCTCCATGCGTTCTGCTTAACTGAAACAAATAAATTAAACTTGTTTCCTGCCTTTACTGTAACTAGTCTAGTCCAGATACAGATTTGCTATATCCAGGATTGTTTGTAAGCTTCTGAGCCCCACAAGCCTGCCTCTGTTGGAGGGAAGCCTGCTAGCTTATCAGTGGGGATGGTAAGCACTAGGTAACCTATCTACCACATAAGGAGTGGTTTCTGGCACAGAAATTGTAGTTATTAGCTGTTTGGGCAGTTTTTCCATATCTCTCAACTTCCTGATTTAAAAGCCCACATTTGTACTTGTTTTCCCCCTTCCTGTAACTAGTCTAGTCCAGATACAGATTTGCTGTATCCAGGACTGTTTGTAAGCTCCTGAGCCCCCCCCCCAAGCCTTTCTGAATTGGAGGGAAGCCTTCTAGCTTATCAGTGGGAATGGTAAGCACTAGATAACCTATCTACCACAAAAGGAGTGGTTCTGGCCCAGAAATTGTAGTTATTGGCCATATCTCTCTCAATTTTCAGAAATTGTAGTTTTTGGCTGTTTGGGCAATTTTTCCATCTTTCTCAACTTTCTGATTTGAAAGCCTGCATTTGCACTACTTTCTTTCCTGTAACTAGTCTAATCCAGATACAGATTCTTAGTTTTAGCACTTGAATTTGCTTATTCATGCTCAGCACGTGTTCAGAACTTGTTGTAAGCAGTAAACAAGCATCAAATTACTACAGCATTCAAACTACCTCATTACCTAGAGGAAAACAGTTTTTGTACATACTTTCCTCACTTGCTTAGAGAAAAACAGCTCTTGTACTCATTTTCCTCACTTGTCTAGAGGAAAATAGTTTTTTATTCAGGCATGTCAAAGGGTCAGCTCCTAGTGTTCTCTCCTGTCTATCTGATGAATCTGGGCATCTTGGGGCAATGTAGCAATTGCCTCATGTGCACAGGCAACCCTCTCCTCCTGCCACCCAACTCTACAACCTGTGAGAGATGCACTTATCTAGCCAAACTGGAGGTAAAACTCTCTCCAACCAAGACTGAACTTGATAGTCAAGAGGAGAAGGTAAACACTTGCACCACACCATGCTCATCACATAGTCTCACTAAACCTACACCACCAAAATCCACACATAGAAACACAAAAACATTCACAGAGGCTCTCAATAATAATCTGCTCAAGCAACAGAGACCTCCAAAGCAGAAACACAAGCAACCTCCATTCCCCAACACAACCCAAATGACACATAACCCACAGACTCAGTATGCCACTCAACCACAGCCCATAAGGCAAAACAACGTACGCAAGACACTAGTCATAGGTGACTCTATATTCAGGCACACTGATGTCCCACTCACCAGGGTAAACAAAGAGAAGGATACTGTCAGCTGCCTGTCGGGTGCCAGGATCCAACACACAAACCACTCACTCAGGTCACTCCACAACAAGTACAAATATGACTCTGTCATTGTCCATGTTGGTGTGAATGACCTGAGACATACCTTCCTGGATTACATGAAAAAAGATATTGAAGAGCTCTCCAATCTTGTAGCCCAGGCAGGTATGACCCCAGCCCTGAGTATCCTGCTATCGTCCAGAATGATACTACAGTACAAGGACAAAATTATTGACATCAGCAATTGGCTAAGCTTCTGATGTCATTCTAAGGTGGGCCAGTATCTGTCTGCCTGGGACAACATGGTCAACAGACCACAATGCTTTGCCAGAGATGGCCTGCACCTTTCACCCCAGGGATTTTAGATACTGGCTAAGGCTCTTGCTGCCCCTATAGTGCCTTTTTTAGACAAGGTTAAAATGAAAAATTCACCACCATAACAGGAAAAGGCAAGCATAAACTGAGGGTAATGCTACCCAATGCTAGAAATCTAAATCTCAAAATGCACTCACTCAAAGCACTCCTTAAAATGGAGAACATCGATATCCATGCAATGACTGAGACCTGGTTCAAGGCTACAGAGAGCAACCCTGCATTACCAGGCTATAACTCATGTCACACTTTTCAGCCATCTAACCTGGACCAGATCACCAAAGGCGGAGGTGTGTCCATATTCATTAAGGATATCCACACCTCCAGGCTAGTTGCTCAGCATAATCCATCTGAGATTATCCAAGTGCAACTAACTCTGGGCAAAACTGCAATCCATATAGTAGCTTGCTCCAGATCCCCCACCATGCCCCGGGATTCCCACTCCTCTTTTCTTGATAAAATTTCTCCAAAGCCAACTTCATGCTTCTTAAGACAGAAGTGGCGAACTTCATGACACCCATACAGATGGACAATGCAGTTACGACTGCTGAATCCTACAAAAATGCACTCTATAAGCATTTACACAAGTGCATGGATTGTATTATCCCAAACAGAACTAAGATGCTATCCTCTAAAAACAGGAATCCAATCTGGTGGTCCCCTGCCATAAACAAGCTCTACAATAAAAGGAAGAAACTGTTGCAAAAGAGAGTAAACTCCCATGAGTGGAGGATCTCCCTGGTCAGCCTCAGTAAGAAGCTGAGATCCCTTATAAGATCCTCCAAAGCTAGCTGCGAAAACAAACTCACCACTGATTCTAAGGACAAAAACAAAGCATTCTACAGCTATGTCAAGAATTTCAGTGGTGACACCCAGATATGCTCTTAGTTACAGCACAATGACATGAAAATTACAGAAACAACTGATATTTCCAACATCCTGGCAGACAGGTTCAGTGCTAACTTTACCCCCCTCTCACCCCTAAAAGGCCCATATCTATACAGGAAAAGTTCCGAGTCCCTGCAATCACAACTATGCAGGTAAAATCTGCACTCTTTAAAGCCAAAAACACAGCATCCATGGAACCAGACAACATCCCAGGCAGTGTTTTATATTAACTTCAGAACAAACTGGCTCCCCACCTAAGCACCATGTTCAATCATAGCCTCACATCAGGCTTTGTGCCCACTGAATGGCACGCAACAACAGTTATCCCAGTCCACAAATGAGGAGCCATCACTGATCCCATGAACTATTCCCTGTTAGCCTGATGAGTCTAGTCTGCAAGGCCATGGAATGTATCATCATGGAACTCATAAACAAAGACATTGATAACCTCCAAACTCTGGACCCCACCCAGTTCAGGTTTGTGAAAGGCAGATCATGCCTCCTGAACCTGATCAACTTCTTTGAGGTAGTCATCAAAGCCATAGACAAGGGTAAGGTGGTTCACACAGTCTATCTTGACCTTGACAAAGCTTTCGACACCATCCCCCATTCTGGAATTATAGCTAAACTCACTAAACTAGGTATAAATCCCTATGTCACAAGATGGGTTGCCAACTGGCTCACTGACAGAACCCACACTGTAAAAGTTGCAGACTCCAAATCTGACTTCAAACCAGTGAGATGTGGAGTACCACAGGGTTCAGTCCTGGAACCTCTCCTGTTTGGTATCTACTTCCCTGAAGTACAGGCTAACACAGAAGGCCTCTGGCTAACAAAGTCCACAGATGACTGCAAACTAGGAGCCATAGTCGAGTCCCCAAATGATGTGGACATCCTACAGAAGGGCCTCACTGAGACATATGCCTGTTGACAGAGCCATGGCCTCAAGCTCAATGCCAAAAAGTGCATTGTCATCCCCTTTGGTAAAAACTGTGTACCCATGAACTACCACTTAGGCGGCAGTCTACTTAATATCAAATTTGTAATAAGATACCTAGGGACCCAGGTGGACAGTAGTCTCTCCTTTGATAAATCACATCACCGCAGTAGTCAGGAGATCCTTCTACATGGCACACCTCATCACAAAAGGGTTCTCATCCAGGAAAAAAGAGGTCATTGTTCCCCTCTACTCGACACTCATTAGACCCATTATAGACTACAATGCCCCTTTTGGAATGTACCTCACAAGACATCTGCAGCAGCTGTAAAGGCCACAGAAGTACCTTATAAAGAGGATTGCTGGCCTCAGACAGATGCCCTACACTGACCATCTAAAAAAAAACTCCAGCTTTACTCCATAGCATATCGCCTACTCTGAGGTGATCTCTGCCTAACATATAAAGCTATGTCAAACCTAGAGCTGTTGGACATGCTACACCTAAAGAAATCCCAATCCCTCCAAGCTACACACTCTAGGGACCTAAACCTTGTCAATACAATAAACAGGACATGCTGGAGGGATAGATTCCTGTCCCAGAGACTTCCCATACTCCGGAACAATCTACCCATCTATGTCAAGCAATGTTCCCCATTAGCACTCTTCAAGAAAAGTCTTGATGTGTGGATGGGAAATAGGAAATACACCCCAAGGATCACTTCCATGGCTCTGCTCGACAGGAGCACAGGAAAATAACTTCCTTGGGTGGTGTATGCCAGGGAACCTTGTTGGCTATGCTTACTTAGGCCCTTGGGCCAATAGCCTAGTACCTACCTATGAACCTATAATGGATTATGGCTTGACAATTGTTTTAGATCGATACTACTAATGAATGTTCCAATTCCTGTATCTGCAAAAGCCAAACATCAAAAGTGTTTTACCAAAACACTTTCATTGCTGATATTTGATTTAGAACTTTTTGGGCAGGTTGCCCTCAGTTTTTTTTTTTAAAGAAATGTCTTTTTATTAATTTAACATTTTTACAGTATATACACAGAAGAAATTCAACATCATATAATGCTATATAATGTTTGGAATACATTAAATTCAAGGTAATCTTATAAAATTGACACATTAAGAGTCTTGGTATTTCAAAAGCAAAATTTCAAGGCTATCCCAACAACTGAAAGTCTTAGTAGGATTTATAGATCTTATTCTGATCACTGCTTTTTCAGTTTTAAACAGCATTGCTGTTAAACATAAAAAATATATTTGAGTGTAGGAACTGTGCGTGATTTCCAATTTTTTGTAATAACTTTTCTAGCAATTGCTAAAACACTTTTGATGTTTGGCTTTTATAAGGATTTCCATACCGGATGTGTCATGGCCTGGGTTAACAATAACCTCAGAATAAAATCCAAAAAACCAGAACCATAAAAATACTGGTCAAGAAAGGAAACAGTCCGTGCAGCTTGCAATAGCAAAAATAAAAGGCACAAATAAGAATACTGTGCACTATAAGGGCAAACGAATGCAAAGGTAAAAACCACACAAACCAGCAAAATAGCGTAATAAATTTTACTCAGTACGCCTGAGTAAAATTTATTACGCTATTTTGCTGGTTTGTGTGGTTTTTACCTTTGCATTCCTTTGCCCTTATAGTGCACAGTATTCTTAACAATAACCTCCACCAGTACTGTTAGCCAACAGGGTGTTGGTGAAAATTAGGCTACTGTTGGTCAAAGCAGAAGAAGAGGGGGAAGGCATGCCCAAATGCAAGAAGAGAGGAGGAAGGTTAGGAGTGTGGCAGTGAGGGTAGGAACTTTGAATGTTGGCAATTTGACTGGTATAGGGAGAGAGCTAGCTGATATGATAGAGAGAAGGAAGGTTGATATACTGTGCATGTAAGAGATAAGATAGAAGGGGAGTAAGGCCAGGTGTATCAGAGGTGGATTCAAATTGATATATCATGGTGTGGATGGAAGGAGAAATGGGGCAGGGGTTATCCTGAAGGAATTGTATGCCAAGAGTGTTCTGGAGGTGAAAACAGTGTCAGACAGCATGATGTTTACGAAGCTGGAAATTGATGGTGTGATGATGAATGTTGTTAGTGCATATGCTCCACAAGTTGGGTGTGTGATGGATGAGAAAGAACAATTTTGGAGTGAGTTGGATGATGTATCAAAGGGCGAGAGAGTGGTGATTGGAGTGGATTTAAATGGGCATGTTGTTGAAGGGAACAGAGGAGATGAGGAAGTGATGGGTAGATATGGTGTTAAGGGGAGGAATGCAGAAGGTCAGATGGTAGTGGATTTTGAGCAAAGCCTGGACATGACTGTGGTGAATACATATTTTAAGAAGAGGGAGGAGCATCGATTGATGTACAAGAGTGGAAGAAGATGCACACAGAAGAATTATATCTTATGCAGGAGGGCCAGTCAGAAGGAGATTGGAGACTGTAAAGTGGTGACAGGGGAAAGCGTAGTTAGGCAGCAAATATGGTGGTCTGTAGGATGAACCTGGTGATCAAGAAGAAGAGGAGGAGAGTGTAGACACTGCCAAGGATCAAATAGTGGAAGTTCAAAAAGGATGATTGTGAGGTGGAGTTCAGGGAAGAGTTAAGATAAGCACTGGGTGGCAATAAAGAGTTGCCAAATAGCTTGGTAACTACAGCAGATCTGATAAGGGAGACACCTAGAAAGGTGTTTGGTGTGACATCTAGACAGAGGAAGGAGGAGAAGGAGACCTGGTGGTGGAATGAGGAAGTACAGAAGAGTATACAGAGGAAGAGTTTGGTAAAGAAGAAGTAGGATTATCAGAGAGATGAAGAAAGTAGACAGGAGTGCAAGGAGATGAGATGTATGGTGAAGAGAGAGGTGGCAAAGGCTAAGGATAAGATGTATGGAGAGTTGTATGAAAGGTTGGAGAATAAGTAGAGAGAAAAGGACCTGTACTGATTGGCTAGACAGAGGGATCAAGCTGGGAAGATGTGCAGCACATAAGGGTGATAAAGGATAAGGAGGGAAACACACTCAAAAGTGAGGAGATTATGTTAAGGAGATGGAAAGAGTACTTTAAGGGGCTGATGAATGAACAGAATGAGAGAGAGAGAGAGAGAGAGAGAGAGAGAGAAGGTTGGATGATGTTGGGATAGTGAATCAGGAAGTGCAATGGATTATCAAGGAGGAAGTAAGGACAGCTATGAAGATGATGAGAATGGAAAGGCTGTTGGTCCACATGACATGCCTTTGGAAACATGGAGGTGTTTAGGAGAGATGGTACTGGAGTTTTTAACCAGATTGTTTAGTAAAATATTGGAAAGTGAGAGGATGCCTGTGGAGTGGAGAAGAAGTGTATTGGTACCAATGTTTAAGAATACGGGTGATGTGCAGAGCTGTAGTAAATATAGAGGGATAAAATTGATCAGTCTCAGCATGAGGTTATGGGAAAGAGTAGTGGAAGCTAGGTTAAGAAAGGAGGTGATGATTAGTGAGCAGCAGTATGGTTTCATGCCAGGAAATAGCCCTACGGATGTGATGTTTGCTCCAAGGGTGTTGATGGAGAAGTATAGATAAGGTCAGAAGGAGTTGCATTGTGTCTTTGAGGACTTAGAAAGCATATGGCAGGGTGCCTAGAGATGAGTTGTGGTATTGTATAAGGAAGTCAGGAGTGGCAGAGAAGTATATAAGAGTGGTACAAGATATGCATGAGGGTAGTGTGACAGTGGTGAGATCTGTGGTAGGCATGATGGATGCATTCAAGTTGGAGGTGGGATTACATAAAGGATCAGCTCTGAGCCCTTTCTTATTTGTAATGATGATGGACAGGTTGACAGATGAGATCAGACTGGAGACCCCATGGACTATGATGTTTGCAGATGACATTCTGATCTGCAGTGAGAGTAGGGAGCAGGTTGTTGAGACTCTGGAGAGGTGGAGATATGCTCTAGAGAGGAGAGGAATGAAGGTCAGCAGGACTAAGACAGAATATATGTGTGTGAATAAGATGGAGGGTAGATGAATGGTGAGGATGCAGGGAGCAGAGTTGGCGAAGGTGGATGAGTTTAAATACTTGGGATCAACAGGTCAGAGTAATGTTGAGTGTGAAACAGAGGTGAGGAAGAGAGTACAGGTAGGGTGGAGTGGGTGGACAAGAGTGTCTGGAATGATTTGTGACAGAGAGGTACCAGTAAAAGTGAATGGAAGGGTCTACAAGAGGGTAGTGAGGCCAGCTATGTTATATGGGTTGGAGATTGTGGCATTAACAAAAAGACAGGAGTCACAGCTGGATGTGGCAGAGTTAAAGATGCTAATATTTGCATTGGGTGTGACAAGGATGGACAGGATTAGGAATCAGTATATTAGAGAGTCAGCTCAGGCTGGACAGTTTGGAGACAAATCCAGAGAGGCAAGATGCATTGGTTTGGACATGTGCTGAGGATGGATGCTGCATATATTGGCAGAATAATGCTAAGGATGGAGCTGACAGGTAAGAGGAAAAGACGAAAGCCTAAGATAAGGTTTATGGATGTGGTGAGAGAGGACATGCAGGTGGTTGGTGTGACAGAGTAAAATGCAGTGGACAGGAAAAATGGGAACAAACTGTCCACTGTGGCAACCCCTAACAGGAACAACCAAAAGAAGAAGATGATCTTTAAACTTACTATCTAGTATTTGATTTAACACTAAAGTTTCATTTGTTATTATTACATTCCAGCAGTGAAACTTCTTGAATCTTTTCAATATCCTCATCTATTTCTTTCATTGAATAATTTTAAACTCCTATAGTTAATAAAATATCATCTAAAAAAAGTTGTGCAATCCTTGTTAACTGAAAATCTGTCATTCTTTTCTTCTTTGTTTCTTATATTATTAGTTAAGGGTTCAGTAACAAATGCAAATAGCAGATGGGGCAAGGGAAACATTTGCTTTGTGTAGCTGTTTAAAGTGAATCCTTGGAAAATGTAAGATCCAATTTTAAAATATATTTTGGAGTCTCTATACAGGTTTTTAATATTCCAGTAAATTGTTCTGGAAATGCAAATGTTTCTAAGGTTTTAAACAAGTAGTTTCAATCTACAGAATAAAACCATCTCTTAATATCTAAGCTAATTATGACCAATTTCTTGTTCATTCCTTTTGCTAAATCAAAGATAGTTACAACCTTTTTATATTATCATTTGGTAATCTATTGGCTACAAATCCTGTTTGATCTTTATTAACCAATTTATCTATTATATCACTTAATCTTGTAGTGAAAATGGAAGCAACTGTGTTATAGTCTGAATTTAATAATGAATTAGGTCTATATGAGAAAATTAACTTATTATGCTTTCCCTGTTTAAGTATTTTTATTTGTATTTATTTTTATTTTACATTTGTTGACCGGGCTAGTCCAGCTGGATACATGTCCATTTTCAGCAGAGGCCTGGGGAGAAAAGCTCCATAATAAAGAGAAACACATACATTTACATACAGAAGAAATTCACATTAACATAATAATGAAATGAAAAAGAAAAACAGCAAAGTATATGAGAGATTACAGAAAATTTCCATGAAGGAGGAATTATTTTGTCACTCTAAATTATCCTGAAAATGTCACTCAGTAATTTTAAAATATCTAATGAAAGCAGACTATATAATTCCATACTTAAATCCTCTAACCCTGGAGCTTTTCCATTTTTCCCTTTTTTAAGCATCTTTAACTTCTATTAGGGTAATAGGCTTAATTACCAGAGATATTTCTTGGTCATTAAGTTTATTAGTAACATTTTTCTTTAAACGCTTGTCAATTTTGTAATCATCACAATTATTATTTCTATCTTTATTGATTCTCATGGAATTGTTTTTAAATAATAAGCATTTCCTCTATGTCTGCTGTAATCTTATTAGTGTGAGTATTTCTGATATTATTGATTTGCGCTTTTTTTTGCTTAACATCTTACTTCTATTTATTAGTCTATGTAGATTTTTTTGAAGTCATGGCATAACTGTACAGTTGTATTCTTTCTAAAGTTATATCCACTTTATGCATTAAAACTGTTTAATGATTTGTCAAATTAAATTTTAATGAATTCAGTATTATCTAATTTCTTTGTTGTTCACACCTCGTTTTATTTATTTTATATTGTATTTCTAACAAATCTTTATTTCACTCTTTCATTTTATTACTAGCCCATTTTCCCATTCTAGCTTTATTGTGTATTTTTAAGAAGTGTTATAATATGACTTTACTAACCTGATCATTATCATTCAAAGATAAAAATTCTTGCATCATTCCAAAAGGTAACTCTTAATATATATTTTTTAATTTCATCATATATATTGGGATTCTATACATAAGCTGAAGTGTTCTTATAGCCATTAATAAATTAATACTTAATGCATTATGATCAGATAAAAGACAACAAATAGTTTTAAGTAAATCTGTAGAGGTATAAATCATATCACTTCTAGTTTGCATCTTACGCACATAAGAACAATGAGTGAACAACAACAACTCATCTTTTGCTTTTATCTGTTTCGTGATTTAGCTGCCAGAATGTTTGATTTCTTCTGTTCACTTATATCTTCTATACTATATATGCAGTTAAAATCCCCTGCTAAAATTAAACTACCCTTCCAATGACTTTGTAGTAAGCTTAAGTGATCTTTATTCACTTTTTCACCTATTCCAGGGATCCAGTAAATATTAAATTATTACAGATTTATGCATTCAACTGGGATAATTAATGGATTCCATGAACTTAGGAATTACAGTAGATTTTCTTCAAAGTATAGCAGCTTGTCTATTCTTTTTGTTAAAAGAAGCAGATAATAACATGTTGTAACCTAAGCTATTTAGATATTATATATCTTTATCTATTATGTACGTTTCTTGCAGGGATATAATGTCTCCTGTATTTATGTTTAGATAGATAATTCATTATTCCTTTTGTTGCCATTATTTAATCCATTACATTAATAGATACTAGATTAAAACTATTCATACTGTATATTTAAAAAGATTTTTTAAAAGATAATATGACACATTTATCCACCATATTAATTTAATTGCATCCCTCCAACACTGTCTTAACATTTTTGAATTCTTCCTTTCTATAAACTAAACTACTAAAACTTATACATAACAAAAAGAGAAGCAAGTCTGCAACTATAACTGTATATATTACTAATTAAACACAATGTACTATGGATACCAAAGGTCTTAGTTTGCCCATCAACTAGACAAACTACTATACTATCTCTCCTTAGTTTGCCCATCAACTAGACAAACTACTATACTATCTCTCTACCTACCAATACCTAAAAATACATCAAAAACTAGTCAAAACATACTTCAACTAAAAATAATTAGTATAATATTATAGATAAGTTAAAATAATAAGAGACTATTAATTTAGTTATATATTTTGAAATTTAAAACTCCTCCTCCATTACTATATCAAAGTTTAAAAATTCTCTTTTATTAATTACAGATATTAATAATCCAATAAATAGTGCACTGTATACCTATTTATATTATAGTAGCATAAATTATCCATTGAATATTGTCCTATTATTGAATATTTTCCTATGAAGCAAGGCTTTCTGCCTTGCTTCATAGTAATCCCCAGTAGTGTGCTTGCATTCCCCTCAGCAAAAGTTTCATCCTGTGTCTTGGCCAACCTCCAATCAACCCAAGGCTGTCTCATTGCCCTGCACTGTGAGACGCTGCATTGGTGGAACACTAAAGTGGTTTCAGCTATACTAGTTCCCCTCAGTAAAAGTTTTATCCTGTGTCTTGGCCAACCTCCAATCAACAAAGGCTGTCTCGTTGCCCTGCACTGTGAGACCCTGAGTTGGTGGAACACTAAAGTGCTTTCAGCTACACTAGTTCCCCTCAGTAAAAGTTTCATTCTGTGTCTTGGCCAACCTCCAATCAACCCAAGGCTGTCTCGTTGCTCTGCACTGTGAGACCCTGCGTCAGTGGAACACTAAAGTTCTTTCAACTACACTAGTGTATGTTTGAGTTGTATTTATTTAATCTGTCCTCTAAACTGAATACTCTTTCCCCTTTAACTGTACGAGTGCACAGTACAGGTCCCCCCTCCTGCCATTTTTCACTTCCTATTGAACTCCTAGGTCAATTACTTAAAACTACTTTCTCTTGGAAAAAGTTTACCTATGTACCTGCAGCCCATACTTCAATTGTTTTTCCCTGTAGAAGTGGTGGTCATTTTCAGCACACAGTACTAAATTAGTAGCATAAGATTTGCAGTTATTAGAAAGATACTGCACTACACTGACCTGGAATTGACTTAGCTTGGTTTTCCTGTTTTCTTTTTAGTAGCTGGCCTAGTCCAGTTTTTCTGACATGCAACATTGTATTACTTTGTGTCTAACCCCTTCCCCACCTTGAACCTCTACACCACCCTCCCACTCCTGATTAATTACAGAGGTATCACAAAAACTAATGTAGAAAGGCACCATCTTTTGACTTAGCTTTTCTGCTTTGCTTCATAGGACTCCCAGTAGTGTGCTCACATGTAAGTGCTACCTGTTATTTATTTATTTATTTTATTTTATTTTACATTTGTTGACCGGGCTAGTCTAGCTGGACATATATCCGTTTACAGCAGAGGCCCGGGGAGAAAAGCTCCAGTACAGATAAAATCACAGTGATTTATAACAATAAAAAAAAATTTTTCTTCATAGAATTATACAAGGTACAAGAGAGGATAGCAATAACATTTAAAAACTTGTAAGTCAAGTTCTACAAAAAAATAAGAACTAAATACTAAAGTTAAAATAATAGAAGGCATACCTTAAGATTCCACTCTCAACTCTAGAAGGTATCAGGTAGGAGCTCAGTAAGGGGACAGGAAGAAAAATTAGGCATATTGAGACATACTTTCAGTCAGGATTGGTACAGGGACATAGCCATTGAGATGTAAGATGTTCTTTGACTTGTCTTTTGAACAGAGAGGTGGACTCTAGAGTAGCTATTTCTTGAGGGAGTAGATTCCAGTGTTTACCTATGGAATTTGAAAATAACGCATCCCCAGCTTTATTGTATGATTTAGTTATGGATACTAGGAACTTATTGGCAGAACGAAGTGTGGCTAGGTTCTTATATGGAGAAATAAGTTTAGCCAGGCTCGGAGTATTATCAGGGAAATGAAGGGTCTTATGAATGATAAGTAATTGTTGGTAGAGTAGGTGGTTATTTAGTTCTAGCCAATTTAGTTGTTTGAGGTTGTGACAGTGGTGAGTTCTAAGGGGAGTAGCATTAATGAATCTAGCTATACTGTTATAGCAGGTAGAGAGTTTGTTGATGTTATTTTTAGATAGTGTGGTATATATAGCTGAAGCATAAAAAAGGGCGGAAAGCAGGTGGGTCTGTGCAATGGTTTTTCTAGCTGCTGGGTTAAGGAAGAGTTTAATTCTGTAGAGTGTCCCAATTTTTTTATTAACAGCTTTAATAGTAGTGTTAATTTGGTCATCAAAGTTAAGATGGTTGTCAATGGTTACACTTAATAGTCGAGTGGTATTGTCAGGGTTAATACAGGTAGAATTATTTGAGGAGATAGTAAAAAAAGGTGTAGGAGATTTATTAGTAGGAGTAAAGAGAAGAAGCTTTGTTTTTTTGGGGTTAAGGAGGAGGCAGTGCTGCAAAAAACATTTTTCAACGTTAAGAAAGGTAGTTTGGGTGATGGACTGGCGAGAGGGAACATTTGTAGCAGAGCAGATCAATGTCGAGTCATCTGCATATTGGATGCAGGTCGCTTGTGGCACATTCAAATAAAGGTCATTAATAAATACTGAGAAAAGAAGGGGCCAAGGATAGATACTTGTGGAACACCAACATTTACTGGGAGTAAGGATGATAGGTTGTTCTCCCAAAGCACTGCTTGTTGCCTGTTTTCGAGATAGCTTCTAAACCACTGTAAAGAATGTGAGCTTAGAGAGAGGAGGTTAAGTTTTTCAAGAAGTATGTTATGGTTAACCATATCAAAAGCTTTTGATAGGTCTATGAATAGTTATTGTTTTCATTTGTGATTCTTGTTGCTATCTTTGTAAAGTTCATCCTAAGGGTATCCTGCAGTGCTTCTGTAACCACTCCACAAGAACTAACTGTAAAAGTGTATGTTCCCTATTGAAAATAAAAATATATCCTATACATACCACTGTATATTAACCCTTGTGCATTCACTAGCAGTCTACCATGGATTTTATCTTTTACTCTCCTAGGCTCTTCCCCCTCCTCTGAGTGCTATTAGCTTACCATTGTACTTAGTTAGGCCAAAAGGTGGCATTGTTCAAGCACTACCTATCTTTTAATACAAGCCAAAAGTACTGTCACTGTTCTATTAATTTACCACTACCCTATTTTAGTACTTACTATATTTTACTAAACTGCTACTGTCCTGTTTTCAGCTCCTATCCCCTGTCAACCATCTGCATCCTTCTAATTTCACACACACAGTGCCTTATGCCAGTGCCTCCTTACCTCTGAGCTAGTTCTCAGCTTCACTGATAACTTTTTGATGGCTTTCTTCCTTCTCCTTGGCTCTACCCACTCCATTTGCCCTGTGGGCTCACTCTGTTTCCCTACCCTACCCCAAATTCCCACCTGCCTGCACTACTCCTACTTTTATTTCAACCACTCCCCACCCACTCAAGACAACCATCCAGGCAAAGCCTTCCCCTCTTTACCCCTCTTCCTTTCACCCACAGTCAATCATCCAGGCAAAGCCTTCCCCTCTTTACCCCTCCTCCTTTCACCCACAGTCAGTCATCCAGTCAAAGCCTTCCCCTCTTTAACCCTCCTCCTTCTTTCACACATAGTAATTAAATACATCACTAAATAAATACATCACTCTTTCACTACCCCCTCTCACCCCACATATCTTCTCTCCAACTACAAATCCTCCCATATTAAACTACCTTTTTCCAACCATGCTTTCCTTACTGTTCCTAACACTCCAACCCCCATCTCCCTCTTACTGCTCCTAACAACTTTACACCATGCCAGCTCCTATACCTACAATCAGCTTCCACTCACTACTCAGTACCATAATCCCACACAAAACCATATCCTCCCTCACACAAATAATCATTTATTTTGCATCTCCTCCTCTCTGTTTCCGCTCAACCCTCTGCACCTTTTTAATCCTAAAATTATTTTAACTACTGCTAAGACACTTACTCTTAAACAAATACTAGACCATCCAGAATACCCTAAATCCAAACCAAAACACACTAAAATAACTTCCTTTAATAACCTTGTCTAAGCTGGAGACATTCACCCCAACCTCGGACCTAACCCACCCACAAATAACAATTACCCTCCTCCCTTCCTCTAACCTTTCACCCCCCTACAATACTCTTAATTATTTCACACTCAAAGCCCAGAGTCTCAACAACAAGGCACATCAGTTTCAAGCATGGCTAAGTCATAACCAACCTGACATTGTAGCCATCACTGAAACTTTGCTCAAACCCCACATCTCTGACTCTGAAATCCTACCCTCTGGATTTCACACCCTTAGATGTGATTGCCCAAAGAAAAAATGCAGAGGTGTTGCATTAATCCATTCCAATCTACTTACCTTAATTCCTCTACCAAACCCCATTCCTAAATTCGCCAATGCAGAACTAATATTCAATCTATTAAAAACGAATAATCACAAAAGCCTTTGTATCATTACCCTTTACATCCCACCTGGAAATAATGTCCCAACCCTTGAAGACATAAACCAATGGGTGTCAGATGAGATTAACCTTGAAACTTACATAATGGGTGATGTAAACATTGACTGGAATAAAATCAACAGTCCCATACCCTCCCTGTCAACTTTATTCAAGTAACCTACTCCATCACCAGACCCAATAATACAAATCCCCCAGGATCCACTCTTGACTGGATCTTAGTCACCCATCCAAATAATATTACCAGCTCTGTCACCATTCCTGACTCTATTAGTGACCAACTTCCAGCTTTCATTTACCATGCAACCACCTCCCATCCACACCAACATCAATATACTCAGACCCGCAGCCTTAGTAAATTTGACCCCAAAATCTTCTCCAACTATCTCAAGCAAATGAACTGGAACATTCTAAAAACCCTTCCACTTGATAAAGCCATAGACCACTTTAATTCTACTTTCCTAGACACTCTAAATTCCCTATCTCCACCAAGGAAAAAAAGAATAAAAACTATAACTGCCACTAGGCTAACCAACAAAAGAAAGCAAATTATGCATCAAAGAGACAAATCCTAGAAGCTTTACTAAAAGAATAAACTTCCTGAAACCCTTTTCCAATATACACAGCTCCATAACTTTGCAAAAAAATCAAATCTTCAAAAGCAAAATATCCTACAACACCAAGCTCCAGTCCAATCATACCCAAAACCCTAGGCTTTTTTGGAACTCCATAAACTCACTCCTCAACCCAGACTCCAAAAATAACCCCTGTCTTGACCCAAGTAAATCTGATCTCGAATTAGCCTCTCTAGTCAACTCTTTCTTTATAGAGTCAATATCTGACCTAATGAAAACTTTTCCTAATAAAGACCCATCTCTCCTACATTCCACCTCATCTAATTCCCTAAATAATTTTACCCCTATGTTTGAGCTTAAACATGTCTCCACTAACTACATAAAAAAGACTTCTATTCAAACTTAAACCCTGCTTCAATGCACCTGACAACATCCCCTCTACCTTTCTCAAGTCTGCTGCCAATGGTAAAGCCCTCCCAATTAGTATCCTAATTAATAGATCCATAAAGGAATCATACATCCCTAAACTCTGACATTGCACATTTATTCTTCCTCTTCACAAGGGAGGCAAAAGCACTAACATTTCAAACTTCTGCCCTATAGCTCTTCTCTCTCCAATCTCCAGAATCCTAGAAAAATGCATCCCCCTCCAACTTATGCCTTTTCTGACTAAAAACCAAATTCTTACGCCTACCCAACATGGCTTCCAACCAGGACATAGCAACATAACAGCTCTACTCTCTTTCTTAGAAACTGTCAATCAAGCCCGAGATTCTGGGAACTTAGTATCCACAGTGCTCCTAGATCTCTCTGAAGCATTCGATACTGTTTCCTATAGGCACCTTCTAAATCACCTCTCAAACCTAAATCTCTCCCAAAACACTATTTCCTGGTTTTCAAGCTGTCAGAGAGATCTCAGGCTGTGAAATGGAAAAAAGGCACCTCACCTTTCTTACCCACCCCTACCAGAGTACTACAGGGGTCCATCCTCAGACCAATGCTGTTTAATATCTTTATTAATAACTTTCACTTTGCTATACCTAATGCCAAAGTCATCCAATATGCAGATGACTCTACATGTGTCTGCTCTACCTCTAACCTCCCTGAACTCCTATCTAAAACTCAGACTGCCTTCTCAACTACTGAGATCTGGATGCACCAAAATTACCTTTCTCTCAATGCTAACAAATGTAAAATACTACTATTCACACCCTCAAAATCTTTCTATTTTGATAAAAATTCCTTTCAAGTCCTTAACCAAAACAACTTTCTGATCATAGTTGCCCCCATTGCCAAACTACTTGGTGTAACTATAGAAGAACACCTCAAGTTCGACATCTATATTCAGCAAAATATAAAGAAGAACTACCAAAAACTAGGTATGCTATACAGGAACAACCACTTCCTTTCTACTTCTATGAGGCATACTCTGGCCTCTTCTTACTTCCTTCCCTCCCTTCTCTGTGGTGGCTTGCTACAAACTAACCTATCATCTTCCATCACTTCCAAACCTGAAAGCTGTTATAACAAAATTTCTAAATTTGCCACCAAATCCAAACATTCCACTCATCACTGTTTTACCATCCAATCCATCAACTGGTTAGAATTTACAGATAACCTGGACTTCCTCCAACTCACTATAGCAGATAGACTAATATTTAATCCAACTAAATGCCCCGCTCTAACTAACATCTTTTCCCCATACACCCCAAATAGAGCTCTCAGATCTGAACACCAAAACTTAATTACTGTCCACAAACCTAAATGTCCTGCTGGACAACTTCTCCTCTGCTTCTCCTTAAGTAAGAAATGGAACTCTCTCTCCCTTCCACACTAAAGACAATGTCAAACACAAACAACTTCAAAACTCAGCTTTACACCTACCTCTCCTCCAAATGGAAATGTAACTGCATTTTCCCTATAATGGAAATGTAACTGCATTCTCCCTATCTAGAACTCTTTAAAAAAAGCCCCTGGGAGGGTATCCTCCTGAGTTCCTAAGCACCTTATAGCTGACCATAACCTTCTATAGCTAATTCCCATATGATTTCTCACACTCTGTAAATATTATAAATAGCTTTTGACTTTTGACTTTAACTGTGTGAATTTGTAAAAATGCATCTGCATGATATTTTTCCACTATGGGTAATATTGCTCATGCTTTGTATTATTTGATATGTATTTGTACTTACACTTTTATTTTTATTGGACTGCTATCTTTGCTGTAATCTGTTTCATGGAGCTTTTCTCCCTGGGCCTCCATTGAAAATGGGCTCTCTGGGCCAGGTGGACTCCCCAGTAATCAAACTGGAAATAAAATAAATAATAGAACTGTTTCTTACTGAAATTGGTACACCTTGTTTGCTGTAACATAGACTAGATCCAGGCCTGCTGAATCTAGCTTTGTTTGTATGCTTGTTGTTTGTTTGCTTGTTATTTCCCTGAAATGCTAATTCCACCTAAAATGTGGCTTTTCAGTGCTTCTGTGGATCCCTAGTGATATCTACATTGCTTACTGTACTTATTTCCTTGTTTCACTTGAAAGAAAGTTACTGTTTGTCGTTTTTGCATTTAAGTTACCTGTAACACATTGCATTTAAGCTACCTGGCACTTGCTCACTAAAGCAATTATATAAGTCAGCACTAAAAAATTAAAAGCACTACACCCTCACAAACTCCCCTTGAGTACCTTGTTCCCCATTGGCCCTTTTTTTCAATTATAAAGGAATTCCCAATACTACTCTAGCATGTCCAAAGGTCAGTTGTCAATCTCCTCTCCAGTCCAGCTGGTGAATCTGGGAATCTTGAGGCAATGTTACAACTGCCTCATGTACACAGACAACCCTCTTCTCCTCCCAACAAATTCCAACACATGTGAGAGATGCAACCATATAGCCAAACTGGAGGCTAAGCTCTCTCAACTCAGTACTGGTGTAACCAGTCAGGAGGAGAAGGAAACCACACTCACTACAATTCCAGTCTCACATAGACCTACCGCGACAGCAAACCAAACACATAAACACACAAAAACATACTCAGAGGCTCTAAATAAAAATCTGCCTAAGCAGCAGAGACCTCCAAAGCAGACACCCAAGCAACCAAATGGTTGAAACTCTGACAGAAAAATTACAGCTTTTGAAAAACTTGAAGCTATAAATCTTTTCTCTGACTATTAGTGAACAAAAATTGATAACAAGTATCTCCAAATTTTAATTTTTATAATTATATTTTCTGGCACAGAGAAGTTTTCAGTCACAGAGCTTTCACCTGTTGCAGCTGTTAGTTAGCCATCTTGTTCATGCCCCAGGCTGTTTTCACTTGTATGCCATCATAGGGAGCATTAACTTTTAAGCTGTTGTATGCATATCGAATGCATGCAGTCACACATAATTGAGCTCACAGCCATCCAGTCTGTTTATTATATATGTAATTATGTATGTTTTCTGTTTCATCTCTTACAGGGATATTGCACCCAAGAAGAAATTTGTACCTCAAAAGCCAACATACACTGATTCAGAAAATTAGGTCATTGTCCAGGCCTTATGTCACCATGGATCTTTTCATTTAGGGAAAGGGAGAGGTAGAGATGACCTAGCTGGCTGATACAAGATATGGCAGTAGGTGGTTGATGATATTAATACTTTTGGAGGGCATGGAAGAACTTACTCCCAGATGTAACAATGGGAAAGTGACATGATTACCTCTGCCCACAGTATGGTGGCTGTAACTGCTCAATAACATGTGGCTACATGCATAGTCCTGCTACTGAACCACCACTAACTGAAACTGAGAAGTTTCTGTCCACTGTCAGAGATCCTGATAGCTCAGCAGAGGTTTTCCACAGAATTCTTAATGGTGTAGATGTGGATGACAAACCCAGAGTGTCACAAGCAGACCTGCAAGGTATGTAAAATGCATTAATATGTCTTTATATACTTACATCTTTTTATTTTAAAATCTTTTTTATTAAAATTTTAAAATAAAAAAAATGAACAAAAGTATATAAAAAAGAAATGTAACAAAATGTTAACTGTTTACAAAAGTCCATAACAAAAATCTTATAAATTATACTAAAACATCAAAACATGTGGCTTTTTTATTCATATTTCCTTGTTGTATTTCTTTAATATGATTTGCATTCATTCTTTTTTTAGATTT